>NC_138770.1:171337032-171357032 GCF_965119305.1 Pelophylax lessonae | reverse complement strand
ATATATTGCTCATAACTCAATATAAATCAAATCAAACGTGATGTTGAATGTCCCAAACAAGCAATATAAAAAAAGTGACTTGATAATAAATGTGAAAAACTGTGAGAAACAGTTCCAATACACAGTGCAATCTCAGTGACACAGTAAATCAATCAATCTTCATCTGTGCATAAAGTGCTGCATGCTTCACTCCCAAGTGCTCCAGTGACAAATAGTGAGATTAGCAGCTCACCTCAAGCAGAGACTTAAATGAGTCTAATCAGGCATATAGGTATAATGATCAGGGTCGCCCGGTGATCCCCTCTGCTATCACTTTCAACCAATTTCTCAGGTTCAGGAATGTAGTTGCAGGTGATGGAAGATATAAAAAAGGAGATCTAATGCTCTCTGTATTGCTAAGGGGCTATTTATTGATTACAGTAAGAATCGCACTTACATTCAAAGGCACTTAAGCCGTGCCAGCTCTCAGCAGCCTTCAAGACACTTCCTGGTACCTCCGGATCAGCGTAATGACGTGAAGGCTCCTCCCCCGTACGTGTTGCGTCATCGACTTCGTCAGTGGCTGGGGGAGGAGCCTGCACGTCATTACGCTGATCCGGAGGTACCAGGAAGTGTCTTGAAGGCTGCTGAGAGCTGGCACGGCTTAAGTGCCTTTGAATGTAAGTGCGATTCTTACTGTAATCAATAAATAGCCCCTTAGCAATACAGAGAGCATTAGATCTCCTTTTTTATATCTTCCATCACCTGCAACTACATTCCTGAACCTGAGAAATTGGTTGAAAGTGATAGCAGAGGGGATCACCGGGCGACCCTGATCATTATACCTATATGCCTGATTAGACTCATTTGAGTCTCTGCTTGAGGTGAGCTGCTAATCTCACTATTTGTCACTGGAGCACTTGGGAATGAAGCATGCAGCACTTTATGCACAGATGAAGATTGATTGATTTACTGTGTCACTGAGATTGCACTTTGTATTGGAACTGTTTCTCACAGTTTTTCACATCTATTATCAAGTCACTTTTTTATATTGCTTGTTTGAGACATTCAACATCACGTTTGATTTGATTTATATTGAGTTATGAGCAATATATTTATTTTTTGTCACATTATTATATATTTTAAGCGTTAATTTCAAACGATTTTCATTCACTTAGCGCAGCAATATTATTTATCTATTACTGTGGGTGTTTTGTGTTTGGCAGCTTTGTGTTTATTATTCTAGCACTTAGGGATTGCGCTGATTATCTATACTTTATACATATATTATGATTGTTATACTTTCAATAAACCTATTTGTATTACTACATCCATCGGCCCCTCTGTGATCACCTCAACTCAAAGTCCCATGCTTTGCTGGGTAGGGACTAAGGCCACCGTGTTTGCTGGAATAAAGCCTCATTATTTGGATATGTTAATTGGGACACAAACAGCTCCCTTGCAACCAGCACCTGAGCTCTGGGAGGTAGCGGGAGTGGGGCACAATGAGCAGAGGAATTCTGTTTGTCACATCCAATTACACCATGTTGTAAATATTGTCATCTTATAAATATACAGTCATCATAATGTTGTACATACTGACATACTGTAGTAACCATTCCTCCATAGCAAATGCTGCTACTTTGAATTATCTATGTTTAACCATTTCCATACTACTGTGTACATGATCGAAAACTGAAACTGTGCTAATCATTTCTTCATGGCAAATTCTCTAAGAACCTTGAAACTTGTGTATATTTTTGGTGATTGATTCTCACCTCCTTTTGCTTTTTGTGAGTAAAGACTCAAGTATCTTTTATGACTTTGACCCTTGTCTGGGACTGGTCTGGTTTTTGACTATTTCTCTTCAAGTGTTTCTAATTCATCAATTGATGAATACATCACTGTCCCATCTCCATATGAATTTAGATCAGCTGATGGGGAAAGTCCCAGACATTAATCATGTTTTGCCTAAGTATTTTTTGCACAAGTATTAAGCAGTTTAATGCAGCCCTCACTAGACCCCACCAGCCTGAACATGTTAATAACTATCTCCTTGCTCCCATTTACCTCTAAACTTCTAGAATGCTTTAGTCTACAACCATCTTAGCTCTTACCTCACTGAGAAAAACCTTCTGAGTTCTGACCCCTTACAGTTTGGTTTTCACTTGCAACACTCCACAGAAACTGCCCTACTAAAACCCACTAACGATTTATTAACTGCTTTGATATTATTGACCACCTGCTCATCCTCAAAAAAATCCCCTCCCTTGGCCTCCCAAGATTCTGCTCTTTCCTGATTCTCCCCCTACCTATAACATTGTTTCCTTCAGTGAAAATAGTGTTTGTTTGGGAAAAGTATGGACTTTAATGGCACTGAGTAAGTAAAAATAACAATTTTTATTGATTAACAATTAAAAAAGGACACAACAACATAGATACTTCGCCTCAATAGAGGCGTTGATACATTGAACCACCAACAAGAAAAATTGGTATATGGATATACAGAGTACTTAATGCAGTAATAATATAGGCATACGTCACATCATACAGATCTCACAGATGATGACAGGTGTGTGTGTTGTCGTCCATAAGGTCGATTGATGTGATGTCTGATGTGCAGGTATTTCATACAGCCAGAATGCTCTACATGTTTTGCTTGAAAAAGCTTCCTCTGGAGCTACTGGCACATTTGCTCTGAGTATATCCAAATTATATCACCACGGTAAAAAGGCAAAGCCGAAGTACTCTAACGAGGAAGGTGGAGTTTGATGCCAGAAACGTCATATAAGTAATGGTAGTTGTTAGGGAATATAGTTCATAATGGTACATTTAGACCACCCGATCATGTATATGTTGGGTATAAGTGCATGAGGGTAGATAAGCCCAATAACACGGAGGGTAGGTTATGATATATGCTTAAAGTCAGTACCGATGAAACGTCTGGTCACAGTGTCTCCAACCTTCCCCGAATGGGGAACCGCCACTGGGGAAGGTTGGAGACACTGTGACCAGACGTGACTTTAAGCATATATCATAACCTACCCTCCGTGTTATTAGGCTTATCTACCCCCATGCCCTTATACCCAACATATACATGGTCAGGTGGTCTAAATGTACCATTATGAACTACGTTCCCTAACAACTACCATTACTCATATGACGTTTCTGGCATCAAACTCCACCTTCCTCGTTATAGTACTTCGGCTTTGCCTTTTTACCGTGGTGATATAATTTGGATATACTCAGAGCAAATGTACCAGTAGCTCCAGAGGAAGCTTTTTCAAGCAAAACATGTAGAGCATTCTGGCTGTATGAAATACCTGTACATCAGACATCACATCAATCGACCTTATGGACGACAACACACACCCCTGTCATCGTCTGTGAGATCTGTATGATGTGACGCATGCCTATATTATTACTGCATTAAGTACTCTGTATATTCATATACCAATTTTTCTTGTTGGTGGTTCAATGTATCAACGCCTCTATTGAGGAGAAGAATCTATGTTGTTATGTCCCTTTTAAATTGTTCATCAATAAAAATTGTTATGTTTACTTACTCAGTAAAGTCCATACTTTTCCCAAACAAACACTATTTTCAAAGATTCAGGATGTGGCACTTCACTATAATTTTTGCACTCAGTAAACTGCTATCTCGTAGCGCATACCCAAACAATATTGTTCCTTCAGTGTTGCCTACAACTCTGTCTTCTCCTCTCCATTTCCTCTTTTTGTAGGGGTCCTCCAAGGTTCTGTCCTTAGACCACTACTCTTCTCTATCTATACCCCCCCTTAGGTCACTTGATAAACTCCCATGGCTTCCAATACCATCTCTGAACTCAAATGTTTCTCTCTACTTCTCACCTCACCCATTCAGTCCTGTCTCGCATTACTAACTTACAACCCGTCTCTGCCAATCCCTCCGCTACCTATTGCCCAATCAAAAAAATGTAACATATTACCAACAACATGCAATGCCATTTGCAACTCTGCCCCAACCTATATCACCAATATATTATTCAAAAGTGGTGCCGCGCTCCCAAATGCTAATGTGCTAGTAACCCTTTAAGTCTGTTTGCATAGCAATTTTCAGAATCAGCATATCACATCAAACCATAAATAACATAAACAAAACAAACAATGCATCAGTCCATAAAGTGTCCTTTGGTAAGAATTTGCTTGCATATTACTCAATCTTTCATAAAAAAACAGACTTGTGCTCACATATCCAATCGACTGCTTCCTTAACCACTTAAGCCCCGGAAGATTTTACTCCCTTCCTGACCAGGGCCTATTTTGCGATTCGGCACTGAGTGAATTTAACAGACAATTGCGCGGTCGTGCAATGCCGTACCCAAATTAAATTGACATCCTTTTTTTTCCCACAAACAGAGCTTTCTTTTGGTGGTATTTGATCACCTGTGTGATTTTTTGATCATGCGCTATAAACAAAAAGAGCGACAATTTTGCAAAAATAACAATATTTTTCAAATTTTTTTATATGAAATTCCCCCCCCCCCAAAAAATGTAAAAATTAAAATTTTTCAACATTTTAAGCCAATTTGTTTTCTGCTACATATGTTTGGTAAAAAAAATTGCAAAAAGCATATTTTGATTGGTTCGTGCAAAAGTTATTGCGTTTACTAACTAAGGGAAAGATTTTTGTCATTTTTATTGTTTTTTTTTAACGAGTAATGGCGGCGATCTGCGATTTTTTTGCGGGACTGCGACATTGCAGCGGACAGATCGGACCCTTGACTGACATTTTTGACACTTTTGGGGGTACCAGTAACATCAGTGCTATATACAGTATATGCACTGTTACTGTAAAAATGACACTGGGAGGGAAGGGGTTAACTTTATTGGGGAGGGAGGGGTTAAGTGTGTCCCTAGGGGCGTGCTTCTAACTGTGATTGGATGTGGCTGTGTGTGTAACAGCAAAGATCAACGGTCCTACATAGCAGGACCGTATGATCTGTGCTGTTACAATAGCCGTCTGTCTTTCTCCCGGTGTAACCGGCGATCTCGAGTGACCGGCGGACATCGGGTCGGGGGGGTCCGTGAGCGAGCGGGAGCAGGAGCGCACCTCCGCCGGCGTGCGCTCGCTCCCTAGAGCCTCACAGGCTAGTGACGTACCCATACGTAACTTTGCCTGTGAGGGGCTGACTGCCGCCGTATATAGTCGTGCGGCAGTTGGCAAGTGGTTAAATGTCTGGTCTGGTTTTGAAAATGGGGTCCCACAAGGATCTGTCCTTGGACCAATCCTATTTAATTTATTCATAAACGACGATGGAAAAAACAGCTCAATCTCTGCATTTGCGGACGATACAACATTAAGCAGGGCAATAACTTCTACGCAGGATATGGAAATCTTACAAGATGACCTGAACAAAATAATGGGATGGGCATCTACATGGCAAATGAGGTTTAATGTTGAAAAATGTAAGGTAATGCATTCAGGTGCCAGAAATATGAACGCAAGTTACTCACTGGGGGGGGGGGGGAGCCTTTAGGGAAATCTAAGATGGAAAAGGACCTGGGGGTCCTAGTAAAAGACAAACTCAGCAATGCCATTCAATGTCAAGCTTCTGCAAGCAAAGCCAACAGAATATTGGCATGTATTAATATGTCGGTCTGTGGTGCCTCAAGTCAAGTATGGGATTTTAAGGGCAGGAGTAAACAAGTACACAGAAGTAGTACAATTTTAAATAAAAAATAGAAATTTATTCCATGTTGAGGTTTTATACATAACATAGGTGAATAAATGGGTACAGTCCCATAGTGATAGTGAAGAAGAATAGTAAGTTGTGTTGAACGTGAATTGAGTGACTTTAAAGAAACAATTGATAATTGGTCCTGTTCTGCTGTTCCTCATATCCAAGATTAGGAATGATTGCAGAGAACGGGCTTGATCGGTATTTCCGACATGTTTCAGCCTGTAGCGGCCTTTATCAAGGATTTTTTACCGATTCTAAGGTAAATGAAAATAATGTCAGTGGTAACCGTATATGGCTGTAATCAACTTAATTTGTTCATAAAAATGTGGTGTTACATACATATTTTTTGTCCAATTCCTAAAGTATTGTTTTTCCGGAATGTCTCCGGGAGCTGCAGGAACAGTGCTGTATTAGATGAGAGGATATATATTAAAGTTTACCAGATTTGAGCAAATTGGGAGTAAAAAGTATAAAGGAAAATTTAGTATTTTTACTTATTGGGCCACGCTTTTTTGGGGTCCAAGATGCAATGTGGTCAGGATAGGTGAGAGTCCACATCGATGAGGGTCCTCTATAATAAAGGTATAAGGTTATAAAATGGTACTTGTGATGAGTAATACATCATGGGTTCTGAGTTGTGCAAGTTTGGGAGTAAGGTGCCAAGTAGAGGTAGGTAGTTAGACTTGGTCAGAAGATATGTGATAATCTTCTCCGAGTCTATACTTACATTTGCTTGATGCGTGGTTCAAATAGGGTATCGCAGCACGTAGTCTCCAGGTCCTCTCCTCCCTTGGTCCGGGAGAGACTGAGGACTCGGAGATGTTCCCCGGCCTTTTAAAGGCTGTCGCGCATGCGCGGTAGTGCGCTGTGTGACGCCAATGAGCGGCGTGCGTGGTCAGGTGGGGGATGCGCCTGCGCGATGCGGGAGCTGCATCCCTTGTGACCGTGCAGACGTGCCCAGACGGCCGCCGACACGGAGTGAAAGCCGAGATCCCCAATGGGGATGGTGGAAGGTCAGAGACCGACCGATCGGCTTTGAAATGCCCCGATCCAGGGAGGATTCGGGGCTTACCGTGCCGGGAGTTCCCGGAGTATGCAGGAAAAACAAAAAAGGAAAATGGATTGAACAATCTTGTATTGAGGTGATACCTACTTAAAAGTAATCACCTTAAAGTACAGTAGTATAATAGGCAGTATAGTTAAGACATAAATTGTAACTTTGTATAGAAGATGCAGCAATATAGTGGTGGAATGCGAGACACAGTTGTGGGAGAGTCTGGATTGGGTTTGGGGGAAAAAATCAGAGTCAGGCATATGCCAATTGTGTGGCAAGGTTTTTAAAGGGTTTTAAAGAAAAGGGATTGGATGGTGAGTGGTGATAAATTTGGACAATTTGAGCAATCTAAATGATTAAATGGTATGTGATAATTTTTTTGGTAGGTAAGGGGGAGTTGATGGGGGAGAGAAAAAGGGGGGGGGGGGAAGGTTTTGATTTTTGGGGTTTAATCTTTTTTTCCGGATGAAAAGCCTGGGAGAAAGGGGCGGAAGCTTTGTGCTTCGTTTAATCCTGGTGGAATGGTAGCTTTGAGATGTGTAATCCATCGCATTTCTATTTGCAGCAATGTTTTGTTCCAATCACCACCGCGTAGGGGGATGTGAATCCTGTCCAGTGCCATAAAGTTGATCTTTGGTATTTTATAGTTATGGTCGTCTCTCACGTGTCTACCTAGCGGTACATAGAAGTTGCCAACCTGCATGGTTTGAAGATGTTGGTTGACCCTTTTGCCAAACTCTTGTCGGGTCTTTCCTACATAGAAAGACCCGCATTCACAAGTCATCAGGTATACTATCCCTCTCGTTTTGCAATTGCAGAAATGTTTTGGTTGGTATGGTTCTCCATTGGGTAGGATGGTATTGGTTGTTTTGCGGATGACATGGCATTGGGCACAGCTCCCACAGGGGTAGGTGCCTTTGTTTTTACATGGATCTTTTGTAGATCCTTCCTGAAATTCGCTGCGTACAAGTTTCTGTTGTAGGGAACCTGCCTTTCTAAAGGTGATGAGTGGGTGTTGTGGTAGAAGCTTGGAGGTGCTTGGTTCTTCCATAAGGATCGGCCAATTTTTTGTGAGAATTTTTCTGACTTCTTGATGTTCATTGGTGAATCTAATAATAATATGGGTATCCAATCCCGTTTTGGTTGGTTCCTTGTTTTTGAAGAGGAGTGTTTCTCTGTCATAATTGTTGGCACGATTGAATGCTTTGCGTAGTGATGTTTTTGTATAGCCTCTCTGTAAAAGTCGGGAGGTTAGTGCATCAGCTTCCAATTGAAATTTGGCTGGATCAGTGCAGTTTCTTTTTAATCTTAGGTATTGGCTGTAGGGTATGGAGTGAATGAGGGGTGGTGGGTGAAAGCTGGAGGCATGGAGGATGGAGTTGCCTGCTGTGTCCTTTCTGTAGAGGGTGGTGGAGATTTTTCCGGTAGGTTCTTTGTATATTAGGGTGTCAAGGAAAGGTATTTGTTGCTTGTTGTAAGTCATTGTAAAGAACATGTTATATTCGTTTTGGTTCATCCTGTTTAGTAGTTGAGGTATCATATGTTCGGGCCCGTTCCATATGATCAGTATGTCATCAATATACCTTTGCCATGTGAGGATCCTGTCCGTGTAGATGGTATTGTCTTCATTAGATAGGAACTCTTGTTCCCAAGAGCCTAGATAGACGTTGGCGTAGGAGGGGGCGCAGCTGGTTCCCATCGCCACCCCACAGGTTTGAATGTAGTAATTGCCTCCAAAGGTGAAAACGTTGTAGTTCAGTATATATTGTAACATGTCAAGGATAAAGGAATTGAAGTTTTGGTCATGTTCACTAAGGCTGCAAAGTGTTTTTTCCACTGTTTGTATCCCTTTAGTATGGGGTATATTATTATATAGGCTTTCCACGTCAATCGTGACTAGGTAGGTTTCTTCAGGTATAGAGATGTCGTTGAGTATTCTGAGAAGATGCAGAGTGTCTTGGGTGTAGGAGGGTAATCCTTTTACGTGAGGGCGTAGGTATCTATCAATAACCTTGCTCATTGACTCCGAGATACTTCCATTTCCCGATATGATCGGTCTTCCGGGTGGGTCGTTGATATTTTTATGCAGTTTTGGTAGTGCATATAGTGTGGGGGTTTTGGGATGAGGTGTCCTTATGTATTCCCATAAGGTTTGGGAGATCTTGCCGTTCCTGAATGCATTGTCAACTTTGGTGTAAAAGATTTCGTTGTATGATTTAATCATTATAGGAGTGATTTGTTTGTAGCATTTGGTATTGGAGAGTATGGTGTAGCACATGTTTTTATATTTTTCTTTACTCATAATTACTACATTTCCTCCTTTGTCTGAAGGTTTGATAATGATCGTATCATTATTTTTGAGTTCTTGAAGTGCTCGTTTTTGGTTATTAGTCAGGTTTGCGACATATCTGTGTTCCTTGATGGCTTCTATGTCTTTAGTAGTTTGTCGCACAAATAGTGCAATGGCAGGATTTGTGTTCAAGGAGGGGAATTTGTTGGACTTCTTTTTGAATGTCGGTATGTCTGAAGTGGTTTCAGGTTCATCGTTGTCGGGGTCTTGGTCCGGTTCCATGGGATCATCCCAGTCATCTAAATCGCTTTCCTGGAGTAATAGGTTGAGGTCACGGATGGCTCTGAATTCGGCCGCTGTGAGTGTAGGTGTGGTTTGTGGTTGCGGTTGTTTTTGATAAAGAGTTTTAAGTAACAGGTTTCTGGCGAATAGATTGACGTCTTTGATTGTTTCAAATCTATCAATACGTGTATTGGGACAAAAAGAGAGTCCTAGGGATAGCACTTCTTTTTGATCTTCAGTTAGTATGTGAGGTGATAAGTTTATTACCGTTTTTCTTCCTCCTGTTTCTTCTCCGATTGGTGTTTTTTGGAGGGTTTTGGGTTTGTTTTTCCTAAAAAAACACCCTGTTTGGGATCAACTTTGGATCTAGTAAACATATTGTAAGGTTTGGAGGGTTGGTCAGAATTCACCGATTGTATTGTCTGTTCATCTATTAGGTTAGTTCCTTGAGGTTCAGTCTCTTGAGTGTTTTCATTGTCTGTTCTTCGTTGGGGTTCCTGTTGTTTAGGAGGTCCCCTTCTGTTTCTGTATTGTTCAGGGCCAGAGTTGTATGAAGATGAGTCCGATGAGTAGTAGGGTTGTCCAGTTTTATCAATAGATCTGCCATATTGTGTTCTTCGGTTGGACCGTTGATTGGCCCATCTGTAAGCTCTACCTTGGGCAAAGGCATTCTTGTCACGCCAATATTTTCTTTCTTTTTTGCGTAGGATATCTTTTCCGTATTCTTCCAGGTGTGATTTGAGTTTTGTTTCTTGTTCACTGTATAGTTGTACTTTTTTAAGGGGAGCTAATTGCTCGTAGGTCTTTTTGATGTCAAGGTCCAGCGTTTTTATTTGTCTTAGATATTCTTCCTGTAGAAGAATCATTAAATTCCGTGAACATTCATTTAGCTGATTTTCCCATTCTTTTTTAAGTTGGGTTGAGATGTTTTCCATCGTAGGAAAAATTTGGATTCTTAATCCTACAGGATTAATTATTTCGCTAATGTAGCGTTCGAATGTCTTGATGTGCCAGTGTAATGCTGACTTTCTCTCCAGATGTTTTTGGAGTGTTCTAAAAAGTGCCAGAATATCCGAATCAGTTTGTTCTTTTACCTTGAAATTGGTATGGATGCCTGACATGAGAGTCTCCCATTCATCACCAACCAGGTCTCCCACATCTTTTTCTCCTTCCTCTTCAGTCATCCTTACTTGTTTAAGAAAGGGTGTTGTTTTGAAACCAGGCAATTTACACGGCTTTCCTTAAAAACTGTAGTGGATTTCTACAGTGCAAGCCGTGTATGTCTGGGAATAGTAATTGGTGCTATTGCTGCCTAGCAACCAAAAATAATTATATGATAATGTTAGTATCTCCAGTGATCCGAGAGGCTTTGGATGTGTTATCCATCTGGGGTATTGGTTGAAAGAATAGGTTTTTGGATCTGAACTGGATAGGAAAAGTAGTTTCTGCCACCATCCCAGGGTTATAGTATGTCGGTCTGTGGTGCCTCAAGTCAAGTATGGGATTTTAAGGGCAGGAGTAAACAAGTACACAGAAGTAGTACAATTTTAAATAAAAAATAGAAATTTATTCCATGTTGAGGTTTTATACATAACATAGGTGAATAAATGGGTACAGTCCCATAGTGATAGTGAAGAAGAATAGTAAGTTGTGTTGAACGTGAATTGAGTGACTTTAAAGAAACAATTGATAATTGGTCCTGTTCTGCTGTTCCTCATATCCAAGATTAGGAATGATTGCAGAGAACGGGCTTGATCGGTATTTCCGACATGTTTCGGCCTGTAGCGGCCTTTATCAAGGATTTTTTACCGATTCTAAGGTAAATGAAAATAATGTCATTGGCATGTATTAAAAAGAAGATTCACTCCAGAGATAAAACGATAATTCTCCCACTCTACAAGACTCTGATCCGGCCGCATCTGGAGTATGCGTTCCAGTTCTGTGCGCCGGTCCTCAGGAAGGATGTGCTGGAACTGGAGAAAGTCTAGAGAAGGGCAACAAAGCTAATAAAGGGACTGGAGGATCTCAGCTATGAGGAAAGACTGCAAGCATTAAACTTATTCTCTCTGGAGACAAGACGCTTGAGAGGGGACACGGGCGTCCGCAAGGGGGGGCACTTGCCCCCCCCCCGGAATCTCAACTTCCTTCCCCATTAAAGTCCTGTGTGTTAATTTATTCACAGTGTGTGTGCCTGTGCAACGGTGAGCCTGTCACTCACTGTGTCTGTGTTTAGCCGTTCTTCTCAGTGGCATACCAATCCGCACCAATCCACACCCCCTCCTCTCTCATTGGTCCTGGAGAAGCTCTGCATTTTGGCACCATTTCTGAGTCCTGAGCTGGAGAGGAGGTGGCTGGAGTGAGCAGGGGGAGATGTCAGCGCTGACAACTACTGGATTGGACACTGAGATGTCACAGGACTGACTGAGGGAGGGAGGAGGAAGAGTGCAGCACCCCGGGAGCAGCCTGGACATTGCCACTGTTCAGATAAGGCACCCCTCGGGTCCATGTGCAGAGGAATGTCCACAACTCAATCTCCACCAGGCTTGTGTTCCTGAATCCTGTCAGCACCGCTGATCACCAGAGCTCTCCTCAAGGCTTAAGGAAGATAACAGCAGGACGATGGCAGACTGCATTCTTCTCCTGTGAGCAGTGGCGGCTGGTGCTCAAAATTTTTTGGGGGGGTGCACACAGAAAAATGTAATAGGCATTGCTTTGCGGCAAAAAACGCTGTAAAAATTGCGTGACTTTGAGGTCGCAAAAGTGTGAAAGGGGCCTTCAGTAATTAAGGTATAGTGTGCCCCCTTTCAATGCAGAGAGACCAGCGTGACCCCTTTCAATGCAGAGAGACCAGCGTGCCCCCTTTCAATGCACAGGGACCAGCGTGCCCCCTATTAATGCACAGTGACCAGCATGCTCCCTTTCAATGCAGTGACCAGTGTACATGCCCCCTTCAATGAAGTGACCAGCGTACATGCTCCCTTCAATGCAGTGACCAGCGTACATGCCCCCTTCAATGCAGAGATCAGCGTACATGCCCCCAATGCAGAGACCAGCATACATTCCCCTTCAATGCAGAGATCAGCGTACATGCCCCCAATGCAGTGACCAGCGTACATGCCCCCAATGCAGTGACCAGTGTACATGCCCCCAATGCAGTGACCAGCATGCGTGCCCCCTTCAATGCAGTGACCAGCATACATGCCCTCAATGTAGTGACCAGCATACATGCCCCCAATGCAGTGACCAGCATACATGCCCCCAATGCAGTGACCAGCGTGCGTGCCCCAAATGTAGTGACCAGTATACATGCCCCCAATGCAGTGACCAGTATACATGCCCCAATGCAGTGACCAGTATACATGTCCCCAATGCAGAGATCAGCGTGCGTGCCTCCAATGCAGTGACCAGCATACATGTCCCCAATGCAGAGATCAGCGTGCGTGCCTCCAATGCAGTGACCAGTATACATGTCCCTTATACAGAGGTCAGCGTGCGTGCCTCCAATGCAGTGACCAGTATACATGTCCCCAATGCAGAGATCAGCGTGCGTGCCTCCAATGCAGTGACCAGCATACATGTCCCCAATTCAGAGATCAGCGTGCGTGCCTCCAATGCAGTGACCAGTATACATGTCCCCAATGCAGAGATCAGCGTGCGGGCCTCCAATGCAGTGACCAGTATACATGCCCCCAATCCAGTGACCAGTATACATGCCCCCAATCCAGTGACCAGTATACATGCCCCCAATGCAGTGACCAGTATACATGTCCCCAATGCAGAGATCAGCGTGCGTGCCCCCTTACTTACCTGGAGCAGTAGCGGCGGCGATCGGCTCCTCCTCAGTCCCCTGAACGGCATCTTCTGCTCGGTCCCGGCGCGTCTCCTCCAGTCCATCCGGTCCCGCCTCCTCCTCGGCCAATGGCAGGGGGTTTGCCTTGCGGCCAATCAGGAAGCGCGTATCGGACACGCTTCCTGATTGGCCAGGAGGAGGATCGGTGTGACAATAGCGAATTTTCATTCGCTATTGTCACACAATGGGTGGGCTCGGGATGCACTGCTCTGCGCCCCGGGACCACCCTTTCCATCGCCCTATTAGAGCCTCAGGCTCTAATCAGGTGATGAAAAAAAAATATCCCCATTGAACTCCATGCGTCTGGCGCCCCTGTATGCAGATTAGGGGGCCGGACGCATGGATGGGGGGGGCGGCGCCCCTGCGCCCCTAACGAGCCGGCCGCCACTGCCTGTGAGTCACACTTGTTCTGCCTTTCACAATGTACAAATCTGTGCTGTAAACTTGCCCTGTACCTCAGCAGGACAGGTATGGTGAAGGTGAAAGTAAAATTACTGAATGTGTTAGAAATATACTGGGACTTTTCATGTGCTATATAAATGCATTTCACAAAATCCTTCTTTTTAATATCATATGTAAATGTGGAATATATCCATGTAGCACTTGAAAAGTCCCAGTATATCCCTAACACATTCAGTCATTTGAGCATTACCAGTAAAGGATATGGTGCCATAATACAGCCCAGCTCCAGGAAATGAAAATAAAGTCCAATCTTGCAGTGTATGTGTGTGTGTGCGGGGAATGGGGGAGGATGGGGGGAGAATAGCCTCTTTCACCTACCTGTTTCCATGCTCCAGCCAGCTTCACTGCTCTCTTCCTCAACCAAAACCTCGGCCTCATCACATACCATGCAGGAACATTAACCCTGTATGGTATGATGAGGGGGCTGGAGTCAGGAGACTTTGCTCTCCTTGCTCTCAATGCTGCACGTGCACCTGCACATTTGCTGCCCCTGCCCGGCCTCAATCTTAGTACCATCTTTTCACACCACCCTCCCATCACCACTCTTTCACTGCCACATATACAGTATGTGGTAGTGAAAGAGTGGTGATTGGAGGGAGGGTGGTGTGAAAAGATATGTCTCTCACTGTCTGTATCAAGCCTGCATCCTGCCCATCCTGGTCATGATCATCCCTCCACCACCTCACCAGACCCCAATTCTTGTCCTGATCTCATCACTGTACCTTATTTCCACTCCTCCCTTATATTGCTTATATCCCTGTTCCTGCACACCACTCACCTGCTTCTGCCATTGCACTTGCCTATCAGTCGCCTGTTCTTGTCACCATGCATGCAAGTCACCCACCCAGGGCCGCTGATAAGCAAGTACAATCGGTCCTCCTGTACCGGCCCGACCCCATTGTTAAGTTGAAATTAACCCTGGGCCGCCACTGCCGTACTGCATACTATGGTGGCAGTGCCTTTGTAGCATAAGGGGGAGTGGTTGAGTTGTGATAAACATGGCTAAAATGTAATTTCCCATACTGGTGTGCAATTGGCACTCTATTAGCTTCAGTGGAGGGCAGGTTAAACATCAGGAGTCTTTTAGACCCCTGATGTTGTATTTAGGAGGACCTGTCACCAACAAAATGCATCACATAGGGGACTTTTCGTCCCATATGTATTAAAAAAAGTTGATTAAAAAATGTAAAAATAGTATAAAAAATAAAGTTACACACAAACAGTTAAAAGCCCTCCACACCAACAAGCCCCTCCCATATATGACATCATCGAAAAGGGGGTGGAGCATGGTTGACCCTAAAATAATGCCCCCCCCTGAAAAAAGTTCTGCGAACGCCCATGAGAGGGGATATGATATCAATGAACAAATACCGTACTGGTGACCCTAGCATAAGGAACAAACTGTTCACTAAAAGGGAATATAAAAGGACTTGCGGCCATTCGCTAAAATTAGAAGATAAGCAGTTTAAACTTAAACTGCGTAAAGGGTTCTTTACTGTCAGAGCAGTAAGGATGTGGGATTCTCTTCCACAAGCAGTGGTGTCAGCAAGGAGCATCGATAGTATCAAAAAACTATTAGATGGGCACCTTCACAAACACAACATACAGGGGTATTTGAGGTACTATTGACATAAACACACAGACACATGCATCATAGGTCGAACTGGATGGACTGGACTGATGTCTTTTTTCAACCTCACTAATTATGTAACTATGTAATTAGTGTTCACCACTATGTGTTCCAATCATCCACATACACTAGTGATAATCCCCTCTTCCGATGTGCCCTCACCTGGGGGATAAGACTAACCAATGGTCTATATGCACTTTTTTCCCTCTCTGGGGATCTTTCTTATGCTGTTTCTCTCTTTTGATGGCAATCTTCAATCCTCCTTCTCTTACACTTACCTCCATATGCCCAAATCATAAAGAGAGAAAGCTGAACATAATTCTTTATCTTTTAAAACAACTGGTTTATTAAACACTAAATATAAAACCACTCACGTTTTCCTGGTGCTTAGAGTGCACTAAACTGTAAAAAACATTCAGTCCTCATAGTGCTGGAATGAGACAGTCAAACAGTATGACCATGGAATGCTCGCAATGCGCACCTCAATGTGACGACAGATTGGCCACTGCTCTACGCTACAGGGTCATGTGGCTTCCTCAGGGGGATATCTGCCTACCAGTGCTAATCAATGGCACCTATCAATGCCCATCAATGCTGTCTATCAGTGCTGCCTATCAGTGCACATATCAGTGCTCATAAATACCACCTACCAGTGCTGTCTATCAGTGCCACCTATCAGTGCCCATCAATGCCACCTATCAGTGCCCATCAATTCTGCCTATCAGTGCTCATCAATGTTGCCTATCGGTGCCCATCAGTGCTGTCTATCAGTTCTCATCAATGCCCATAAGTTCCGCCTATGAGTGCCATCTATCAGTGCTCCTCAGGACCACCTATCAGTACCCATCAGTGCCACATATTAGTGCTCATCAATGCCACCTATCAGTGCCCATCATAGCAGCCTATCAGTGCTGTTTTCCAGTGCTTATCAATGCCCGTCAGTGCCACATATCAGTGCCACCTATCATTGCTCATCAATGCCGCCTATCAGTGCCCATCAGTGCCACCTATCAGTGCTCATCAATGCCGCCTATCAGTGCCCATCAGTGCTTATCAATGCCGCCTAAAAGGGCCCATCAGAGCAGCCTACCAGTGCTCATTAATGCCCATCAGTGCTGCCTATGAGTGCCACCTATCAGTGCTCATCAATTCCGCCTATCAGTGCCTATCAGTACCACCTATCAGTGCTCATCAATGCCACCTATGAATGCCCATCAGTACAGCCTATCAGTGCTGGCTGCCTATCGGGGCTCATCAGTGCCCATTAATGCTGGCTATCAGTGCCCATCAGTGCCACCTATTAGTGCTCATCAATGCCACCTATCAGTGCCTATCAGTGCAGCCTATAAGTGCTTTCTCAGCGGGACTTTGAGCTAAGTGTGTCTCTCTCATACAGTTCAGAGCCGACACTGACAGTTCCCTCTCCGCCCTCCCTCGCACGGTTGGGAGACGAGAAAGTCGATCTGCTCCTTCTCCTCCTACCCCTCTCCTCCTGTGTGAGGGGGGACTGTCAGTGCCAGCTCTGAGCTGTATAAGAGAGACGCTCTCAGCTCAGAGCCTTGTGACTAGCAACCCTTCTGGGGCCCCCCGACAGTGGTGAAACGCCAGGGCCGATCGCAAGTGCAACGTTTGCGACCCTGGTATTTACACCACTGGTTCTAACCTTGAAAGTTGGGTAATAGGTTCTCCAAAAAATGGAGTTACAAATAGATGACAAATTAAAAAAATATGGGATCTCAGATCCTTTCTCATGCAGTGACCTAAACACAGTAAATAGTGAATGTACTGTACAATAGTTCCTTTGTCTTCATACACTTTGCTGAATACAGGAAAGTAAGAACATAGGCACCAGAATATGAGGAGACAAGAGGGCAGCCTGTTTAAAGGTCCCCCTTTTCTTCATGGAATAGTGGCAACGACAGTTTTAAGTCCTGCGCTGTAGTTTGAATAGGGGGACTGAATAGATCAGTTTAGGTCACTTGACCCCCACAAATTTTGTGGAAATCTGGGGGGTTGTTGGGGATTGGTCAGTTTTGGCCATCTGACACCCCAAGAATGTTCTAGAACTCTTGGGGGTCCCAATAAACTAATTCTGCCAGAGAGGTCTGACGCCAGTCTCCAAAGAGGGACTACCTGTGAAGCTCTCCCCCCCCCCCCCCTCCCTCCCTTGTCGCAGCCTTTTTTTCCTATTAATAGTATGTTAAATATCTTTAACTTTGATATTATTAATTTTCCCTTTATCTGAATTTGCTAAGCTGTCTTTCATTTCCTAAAAAGGTTGTCGGTCTTTCTTAGACAGGCATGCCTAGACCTGCCCAGCCCCACCCCCATCCCTCCTATCCTTTACAGAACATGATCTCCTGTCTTCATAGCCTCGATTGGGCCAGCAGCTTTTCCTGAGAGAGAGAGAGAGGGGTCACGTGAAAGGTGCAATAAATGAAAGAAATAAAAAGTAACATTTATGAAAGCTTAAAAGGATACAGATCACTTTTTATTGCTCATTACATGTGAGTAATGAGTTTAAGGCTCCGTTTCCACTAGTGTGACTTGTCATGAGACTTTGGACACATAAAGTCACATGACAAGTCACAGCCTATTGATTTCAATGGCACCTATTCCCATCTATCAGCGTCTTTGAAAAGGTGCCTGCACTACTTTGATGTGACTTTGATTGATCCAGAGAGTGTAAAATTGGATCAAAGCTGCGCTCAGAGTCGCACTCTAAATCACACAACTTAAGAGTCACACTAGTGGAAACATAGCCACTAGGCTAGAGTGTGACTTTGGAGTGCCACTTTGATGCAACTTTGAGTGCAGCTTCGGTCCAACTTTACACTAAGGAAAGGCCTGTTCCGAGTGGAACCTGTCCTGTTAAACCGCTTTATGGTCTTGGCCACCATGCTGCAGCTCAGTTTCAGGGTCTTGGCAATTTTCTTATAGCCTAGGCCATCTTTGTGTAGAGCAACAATTCTTTTTTTCAGATCCTCAGAGAGTTCTTTACCATGAGGCGCCACGTTGATCTTCCAGTGACCAGTATGAGAGAGTGAGAGCGATAACACCAAATTTAACACACCTGCTCCCCATTCACACCTGAGACCTTGTAACACTAACAAGTCACATTACACAGTGGAGGGAAAACGGCTAATTGGGCCCAATTTGGACATTTTCACTTAGGGGTGTACTCACTTTTATTGCCAGCGGTTTAGACAATAATAGCTGTGTGTTGAGTTATTTTGAGGGGACAGCAAATTTACACTGTTATACAAGCTGTACACTCACTACTTTACATTGTAGTAAAGTGTCATTTCTTCAGTGCTGTCACATGAAAAGATATAATAAAATATTTACAAAAATTATGAGAGTGTACTCACTTTTGTAAGATACTGTATATACAATATTACGCAAAGTGGTTGGAGGGAAGCTTCAGAATAGCAAATATGTTTTTATTACAAATTATGTGAGCAGACTGCAACTCCTCTTTAACCACTTGCCGACCGGTCACGTTGACCGTACTGCGGCAAAGTGGCTCGATTCCGTCCAGCGACGTAGACCTACGCTGGACTCCTCCTCCTGTGGGCACGCTCCCGCTGTTTTCAGTCACAGCGGGAGTCGGGCCAGGGGAGGAGCGGCGGCGATCGCTGCTGCTCTTCCCCGATCAAGTTCCAGATCCGAATCCAGTTTGGAGATCCGCCCGCTTGTGTAAACAGAGCGGGCGGATCTCCTAAGTAACAAGGAGTGACAGATTGCAGTGTTCAGCATAGCTGAACATGCGATCTGTCCTTGTGTCACTCAGTCACCTCCCCCCACACACATTAGTAAGCAGCAGGCATACATTAACCCCTCCCTCTCCAATAAAATTAACCCCTTCCCTGCCAGTGTCATTTTTACAGTAACAGTGCATATATATAGCACTGATTACTGTAGTAATGTCACTGGTACCCCCAAAAGTGTCAAAAATGTCAGTCAAGGGTCCGATCTGTCCGCCGCAATGTCGCAGTCCAGCAAAAAAAATCGCAGATCGCCGCCATTACGCGTTAAAAAAAAAAACACCGAAAATGACAGAAATCTTTCCCTTAGTTAGTAAACGCAATAACTTTTGCGCAAACCAATCAAAATACGCTTATTGTGATTTTTTTTACCAAACATAGGTAGCAGAAAACAAATTGGCCAAAAATTTAAAAAAATTTAGATTTTTACATTTTTTTTGGGGGGGGGGGGAATTTCATATAAAAAAATGTTAAAAATATTATTATTTTTTCAAAATAAAAGCTTTTTTTTGTTTATAGCGCAAAAAGTAAAAATCGCACAGGTGATCAAATACCACCAAAAGAAAGCTCTGTTTGTGGGAAAAAAAGGACATAAATTTTGTTTGGGTACAGCGTCGCACGACCGAGCAATTGTCTGTTAACCTCCCTGGCGGTATGATTATGTCAGGAATTACATACCAAAAGAGGTACAATTGTTTTCATGGAAATTTGGCGTTATGTATTATAGGCCTACAATTCTTAGTAATTACTGACTTAAACCTGACCAAAACAAGAGTCTAGTAGACATCCCAGATGTGATAAATTTGAAACACAAACGCGTGAATTATAATCGAATCAATAATATTATTTTATTATTTAATATATAATATATATAATAAAATTATATTATTGATTAGATTATAATTCATGCATTATATATTATATATAGATATATGTGTGTGTGTATATATATATATATATATA
>NC_138770.1:171174532-171334532 GCF_965119305.1 Pelophylax lessonae | reverse complement strand
TAACGCATACTGTTAGACAGGTTAATTCCATTGGTCGCAGGCTGGTTGGTAAGTTGTGATTGGAAACCCCCTGGCTTTTTTTTGACATGCGTTTGCCCTTCCAGTGCTCCTTGCTGTTAAGACCAGTTATAGGTGGGGGGAGTGACCATTTTTGCATTGTTGTTATATTGGTCAGGCAACGCACTGACACCTTTGCTGCCATTGTGCAATGTGCTGGGTGTTCAGTGTGACCCTGCGCCTTTAAGGAGGGATGGGTTCACTCCAGTCACCTGTCCTCCATCTATCCATCAGAATACATGTGCTCTCCCTGTGGAGACTCTTTAAAGGTAGAGTTAGGCTGGCCATACATGTTCAATTTCCTTGTACAATTTTCTGTTAGATTTACCAAAAACCTTATAATATAAGGTGAAAACTAAACAACACTTTCAATTGTATCCTATTAGGCAGGCCTTTGCATTACATAGTTGAAGGTAAATCTAAAGAAAATTGTACAGAGAATTGTAAGAAAATTGTATAATGTATGGGCAGCCTTAGGGACTGCAGATATCAGGGTGCTTTGCCAGGGCCTGCAGCTTACGCATGTATTTGAAAATGTATGCAACTAAACCCCTGTTTTTAATGCATACTGTTAGGTTAACTCGGTTGGTTGCAGGCTGGTTGGTAAGTTGTGACTGCAATGCAAAATCCAACAGGAGACAAGACTTAGGCCCGTACACACGTGCAGATTATCTGAAGACTTTTGTCTGCAGACTTACCAAAACCATATAATATGAGGTCAAACCTAAACACTTTCAATTTGTATGCAATCCGGCAGGCCCTTGCACTACATAGAAAAGGTAAATCTGTAGACAAAAGTCTTCAGATAATCTGCACGTGTGTACGGGGCATTAAGCCCCGTACACACGCACCGATTGTTGGCCGTAAATTTTCGGCCAACGTCCGATCGGCCGATTGTCGGCTTGTTAGTATGATGCTTCCGACAACCGACTGCGACTTTTCAGCCGAACAAAATCTGGTGTGCATGCTATAAAATTTTTGTTGGCCGTCAACAGAACGGCCGATTGTTCGTCAGTCAGTACAGATTTCGGCAGACAAAAATCAGATGATCAAGACTGGGCATGCTCAGAGAAGAAAAAACACACGGAACGTAAACCATCACGTGACATCATTTCTGCAGTTGGTTGTTGTTGGCCGAAAAAATGTGTGTGCAGTCTAGAGCACATTTCAACCAACACAACAACACTGGACAAAAGTCGGCCGATTCGTCGGCCAACAATCGGTGCGTGTGTACGGGGCTTTATTTGTACTTGTTCTAGTAGCTGAGCAGAAATAGGAAATGGGGTGTGGAGGTCTCTACCAGAAATATGAAGCTTGTCAGTCTGTCAACATCTACCCAAAAAATAATGGTACTACAGGACAGACTGATGCTTAACCACTTGCCGCCCGCCCGCCGCAGATTTACTGCGGAAAGCTGGCTCGGCTGCGCGAAACAATGTAGCTCTGCATCGGTCCCACGCATGGTGCTGGGCGCTCTGTGATCATTTCAGAGAGAACAACGGTCAGCTGTGTTTACAACAGCTGACCGTCCTCTCTCAGTGGGGATGCCGATCCACGAGACCGGCGGCCACGATTGCTGCTGGGCACCCACGATCGCTCCCCGCTGAGAGAGCAGGACAGTCAGCTATTGTAAACATAGCCGACCGTTGTTCTCTCTGAAATGATCACAGAGCGCCTGTGATCCTCCTATTTAGGAACACAGGTCTCTATAGTCATTTCACAAGCTCACCCCTAGCCACAGTTAGAAAACACTCCCCTAGGCTCATATTTAACCCCTTGATCACCACTATGTTAACCCCTTCACCCTTCCCTAATATTCTCTTGTGACTTCTATTTTATTGTTATTTTTCATACAGCTTTAATTTTGATTTACACTTTACATTATGGAATCTGAAGGTTTCGTGGAATCTTTATATGTCTTTTAGTTATGGGTAGACGTTTTATTGTATGCATTTGACAATGTTTATGGAATGTGAAGAAAAATATTTCTTTAAATTCTTTTTTTTTTATAGGTACGCTGTCTATGCATATTATGAAAATACAACAACCATACACATTTATGCTACAAGTGGAAATGATTTTAACTGGAAGACTGATGAGTTGTGATTTTTTTTGCTAATACCTCTTTCTTTTTCCCTTCCGGATGTTTTTCAACCTTTTTTGTATTTTCACACGATGCTATTATTTGTATTTTTTTTTTTTTTTTACCTTAAAATATTTCTTTCTTTGCACAATGTTAAACTTATATATTAATTAGTGCAGTTAACAGTTGGGATTCTAAGTGTATCCTGCAATTCCCAATTGTCTTTGTGACACTATTTTCCATCCCTCAGGCGGATCGGATGGGATCGGATGAGAATGGACAGGCGGTCCGTTGTCACCCAATTCCCCCTTAGAGGACAGCGGGGATCTGACAGCTCTGTCTCCACACGCAGAGCGGAGATGGAGCTGCCATCCTCCTGCTCAGCGGGAGATCGGCGGATCGATCCCCTGCTGAGAAAAACAGAGTCAGTCGATAGAGCGGACAGTGTGAAAGGGGCCTAACCCTTTCCCTGCCAGTGTCATTATTACAGTGCATTTTTTTTTTTTAGCAATGATATCACTGGTCCCCCCAAAAGTGTCAAAAATGTCAGTTAGGGGACCGATATGTCTGCTGCAATGTCGCAATCCCGCTAAAAATTACAGATCGTCACCATTACTAGTAAAAAAAAATAAATAAATAAAAATGACATAAATCTTTCCCCTAGTTTGTGGACGCGATAACTTTTGTGCAAACCAATCAAAATACGCTTATTGCGTTTTTTTTTTTTTTTAACAAAAAATATGTAACAGAATACAAATTGGCCTAAAAGGATGAAACATTTTGATTTTTGAATTTTTTTTTTTTTTTTTTTGGGAATGTTATATAGCAGAATGTGAAAAATATTGTGTTTTTTTTTTTCCAGAATTGTCACTCTTTTTTTGTTTATAGCGCAAAAAATAATAGTCGCAGGTCAAATACCACCAAAAGAAAGCTCTATTTGTGGGGAAAAAAAGGCATCAATTTTATTTTGGTACAGTGTCGCACAACCACGCCATTTTCTGTTAAAATAGCGCAGTGCCGAATCACAAAAAATGGCCTGGTCATTAAGGGGGCAAATCCTTCCGGTCCAGAACTGGTTAATAGTTTCAATGTAATTTAAAAGTTGAAGATTTTTTAAAATGTGGAGTTGCTAAGTTCAACAAACTTAATCAAGTAATACTCTACTTTTGTTCCCTGCTAGGAATGCAATTTATAAGCAGCCCAGAACCTCAACGCGACACCCTTAACCACTTTAAGACCGGAAGATTTTGCTGCTTAATGACCAGGCCCTATTTTGTGATTCGGCACTGCATTACTTTAACGGACAATTGTGCGGTCATGCGACACTGTACCCAAACAAAATTGATGTTCTTTTTTTCCCCACAAATAGAGCTTTCTTTTGGGGGTATTTGATCACCTGTGCAATTTTTATTTTTTGCACTATAAACAAAAAAACTGTGACAATTTTGAAAAAAAAAACAATATTTTTCACATTCTGCTATATAACATTTCCCTAAAAAAACATTTAAAACTCAATTTTTTTTTTAACATTTTAGGCCAATTTGATTTCTGCTATATATTTTTGGTAAAAAAAAAGAGCAATAAGCGTATTTTGATTGGTTTGCGCAAAAGTTATTGCGCTTTTCTAACTACGGAAAAGATTTTTGTAATTTTTATTGTTTTTTTTTTTTAACGAGTAATGGCGGCGATCTGCTTTTTTTTTTTTTTTGTGGGACTGCGACATTGCGGCGGACAGATCGGACCCCTAACTAGTGATGTCGCGAACATAAAATTTAATGTTCGCGAACGGCGAACGCGAACTTCCGCAAATGTTCGCGAACCGGCGAACATTGCGAACTGCCATAGACTTCAATAGGCAGGCGAATTTTAAAACCCACAGGGACTCTTTCTGGCCACAATAGTGATGGAAAAGTTGTTTCAAGGGGACTAACGCCTGGACTGTGGCATGCCGGAGGGGGATCCATGGCAAAACTCCCATGGAAAATTACGTAGTTGATGCAGAGTCGGGTTTTAATCCATAAAGGGCATAAATCACCTAACATTCCTAATTTGTTTGGAATAACGTGCTTTAAAACATCCAGTGTGTGTATACGATCAGGTATGATGTTGTATCGATCAGGTAGTGTAAGGGTTACGCCCGCTTCACAGTGACAGACCAAACTCTGACAGACCAAACTCCCCGTTTAACGCACCGCAAACATCCGCAAACAGACCAGAACTGACCAAAATGGGACAGGAACTGGGCTTTAAGGGTTAGGGTTAGGTTTAGTGTTAGGGGATAGGGTTAGGGTTATCGTGAGATACTTAGGGTTAGAGTTAGTAACCCTACCCCTACGCCTCTAACCCTCTAACCCTAAGCACTAAAAATAACCCTAACCCTAGCCCTAACCCTAACCCTAGCCCTAACCCTAATTCTAATTTTTTTTCTGGTTCCGGACATGCTACAGAGCTGAAACTTCACAGGTACACTTTTTAGACCCCCCACCCAGACACCAAATCAGACAAAAAAAAAGTTCTTAAAAATTGTCATTTTTGATAGAGAGCCAAATATTGGAAAAATTAAAAAAAAAAATACATTTCTTTGGATTTAGTGTCTGGGGGGTCTAAAAAGTGTACCTGTGAAGTTTCAGCTCTGTAGCATGTCCGGAACCAGAAAAAAAAATATGATTTAGGGTTAGGGCTAGGGTTAGGGGGTTAAGTTTAAGGTTAGAGGGTTAGGGTTAGGATTAGGGTTAGGGCTAGGGTTAGGTTTAGGGTTATTTTTTTGGCTAGGCTTAGAGGGTTAGGGTTAAGGTTAGAGGGTTAGGGTTATGGTTAGAGGGTTAGGTTTAGTGTTAGTGTTAGGGGATAGGGTTAGGGTTACGGTGAGATACTTAGGGTTAGAGTTAGTAACCCTACCCCTACCCCTCTAACCCTAACCCTCTAACCCTAAGCACTAAAAATAACCCTAACCATAGCCCTGACCCTAACCCTAGCCCTAACCCTAACCCTAGCCCTAACCCTAGTTCAAATTTTTTTCTGGTTCTGGACATGCTACAGAGCTGAAACTTCACAGGTACACTTTTTAGACCCCCCAGACAATAAATCCAAAGAATTTTTTTTTTTTAATTTTTTTTTTTAATTTTTCCAATAATTGGCTCTCTATCAAAAATGACAATTTTTAAAAACGTTTTTTGTGTGATTTAGTGTCTGAGGGGTCTAAAAAGTGTACCTGTGAAGTTTCAGCTCTGTAGCATGTCCAGAACCAGAAAAAAAGATAATTTTTCAGTAGAGCAGGAATGGTTATCTTAAACAAAATGTCTTTTGAGTTAATCTCATTTTACTTTGATTTCTTTACATGTGTCACTGAGCTTGCAAAGGCTAAGAATATATCAGATGACCGAAACAGTGGAAATTCCCTATCTCTCAGAATATCAACTCTGTCTGGACAGCTGACCACAAAGCCAATAATATCTTCTAAAAAGCCCCTTTGGAACTTTTATTGTGTGTCACTAAGAAATTTCCCTTTATGACAGAGAATCACGATCTAGATTGACATAATGCTTACTATAATTAGTTGTTAACTTTGATTGGATAAAAGATGTTAATAACAACCCATTTCTTGTACGTCAGATTGTAATGACAAACCCATTTTTGAGTATATTTAAACTCCAGCAATGTTTTAATAAATCAGGTCACTATGATTCAGCCATCTTGAGTCTTGTCTGATCTCATTATATATATAGCTATATATTGTCTGATTTGGTATCACTGACTAACAGGTAACAGGTATTTTGGACCTGAGGAAAAATTCCACAACAATGTCCTTATAGCAGGAGTGGACACAGAACACTGGCCTAGCTAATGATTTCCCTATCAATTCAGCAGCAACAGCAGCCCTCTCCCTGCTCTAACTAACTCTGCAGCTTCAGAATGAATCTAAGATGGATGCTGCCCTTGCTTTTTTATAGGAGGTGGGAGGGTCTGGGAGGGAGGGTATGCTGATTGGCTGGAATGTGTCTGCTGACTGTGAGGTACAGGGTCAAAGTTTGCTCAATGATGATGTATAGGAGGCGGACCGAACATCGCATATGTTCGCCCGCCGAGGCGAACGCGAACATGCGAAGTTCGCCGGGAACTGTTCGCTGGCGAACAGTTCGGACATCTCTACCCCTAACCAAAATTTTTGACACTTTTGGGGGTACCAGTGACATTAGTACAGTAATCAGTGCTAAAATTATGCACTGTTACTGTAATAATGCCATTGGTAAGGAAGGGGTTAATGCTATTGGTGATCAAGGGGTTAAATGTAATCCTAGGGGAGTGATTCTAACTGTGGGGGGGGGGGGGTGGGCTTGTGAGATGATCACAGAGACATGTGATCCTATATAGAAGGATCACATAGCCTCTGTGATCCCTTCAGGGAGAATGACAGACGGCTGTGTTTACATCAGCCGTCTGTCCTTCTCTGTAAGGTTAGGGGAGATTGCTGGTGTCAGAGCCATCTGACACCAGCACTGGCTTCCCCGCTGACGATCGGGGGGCGGGAGCGCGCCTCCGGCGGCGCGCATTTGCCCCCTATTAGCCACCCAAGCAAATGACGTTTATTAACGTGATTTTGCCTGGGAGAGCCACACTGCTGACGTAAAAAGGCAGTGCACCGACGGGAAGTGGGTAAAAACATTTTTGTTAGTGCCATCTCCTCTGGTATAACATGCTGACTGGCCAGGGGGAATTCAACTGAATTATATAAGTTGATTTTTATCTAGTTGAGATCTACAGTCAAACTGTGTTTTGAGAGAGCAATGTCACACACATGACAAAAAAAAAGGCTACATGGAAAGGGCTCCAATCCATAGCAGCCAATCAGAATCCGAATTTGGCCTAAATCCTATTGGTTGCTATGGTTTTATGGGTTACTAGACTCTTCATGCTTGCTCTTTGTACTGAAAAAGTGTAACTGTTTTCCCACGTTAATGCGAGTTCAATTTAAATGGAGTTAGGATCTCTGATAATTTCATATTCTTGTAGACTTCAGTGAAGTTTATTGGTATAATTGCCGTGAGGTTTTTATTGGTGCTTGACAGCCACTTCTGTACATTAACCAAGGTGCAGTAATAACCCTGGAGTTTATTTGTCTGGTATATTAACAATGTATGTTCATCAGTCACTTGGCAAGGTGCAGATATTATCTCCATCATATATAATAGCCTGACATGTTGACTGTACTGTACACAAGGGGACTCTATATCAGTGCTATGATCACATTCTGCCTGTGTTTGCACACTTGCTCCTGAGAACTAATCAATGATTTATGAGGCCATTATTCTACAATGCCTCCCATGTTGTAAGTCTTTCTATTAAAATGCACTACAGTTCAGTAGCATTTATAACAATTAGTAAATATAGTAATTGTGACTGTCATTAGGAAATAAGCATATTCTAAAGTAATGTAAGTTAAAGAATTAGAGATCTTATATAAACAGTATAATGGGATTATTATGGCTACCAAATGATAACTAGTAGGGATATGGCTGGAGGTATGTTCTAAATCTTCAAGCACAGAAATATACCATGACTGCCTTCAACACAGTAAACATAAAAGTGAACCTGTCATTAGAAAAGACAGTACAAATAAAAAGGGGTAGAGATGGACGAACATCGGCCGGGGCGGTTTGCGAACGTCAGCCGCAAATTTTTTTCAAAAGTCCGCAAACTGCAAGTTCGCGGCGGGTCCCATTGACTTTAATGGGAGGCGAACTTTAAAAACATTTAGGTCATATTTGCAGCCACAAAAGACGTATTAGCTGTGCACAAATAGTCCCAACACATGGACAATGTCATAACAGAAGTATTGCAATTGGAAAAGTTGCCCTAATTTTTTTTATTTTTTTTTACAGCCAAAAATTATTATTTTTTTTTTTCATAAATCAGCCAGAACTGACAGCAGCCGGTAAATACATGTCTAATACATATAGGGTCCATTCACACATCTGTAAAATGGGTCTGCATCCATTCCACAATTTGGTGGAACCTTTACAGACCCATTGATTTTCAATTCCAGTCTGAAAAATTAGGCATTCACAGGATAAAGAAGTAAGTGTCGGCCATGAAAGGCCCCAAAAATTAGCACACACGCGTTTACCTGACAGCTAAGAATGTTGTATTCTGTGGCTGAAGGTACATTAGGCATTCACAGGATACAGAAGTAAGTGTCGGCCAGTATTGGCCCCAAAAATTAGCCCACATGGGTTTACCTGACAGCTAAGAACGTAGTATTCTGTGGCTGAAGGTACATTAGGCATTCACAGGATACAGAAGTAAGTGTCGGCCAGTATAGGCCCCAAAAATTAGCCCACATGGGTTTACCTGACAGCTAAGAACGTAGTATTCTGTGGCTGAAGGTACATTAGGCATTCACAGGATACAGAAGTAAGTGTCGGCCTGTATAGGCCCCAAAGATTAGCCCACATGGGTTTAACTGACAGCTAAGAACGTAGTATTTGATGGCTGGAGGTACATTAGGCATTCACAGTATACAGAAGTAAGTGTCGGCCTGTATAGGCCCCAAAAATTAGAACTTTAACGGTGCTAAATGATGGAGAAAAATCTGAATTCTCAAAAATTGTACATTTTATTACACATAGAAAGTGAGGACAAGACAATACATCAATATAAAATGATAAAATCAAGAAAATGCACTCGAAAATATCAACTCTACATGTTTCGCCATCTTCATAATAGCTTCTTCAGGAGTTTTCATAGACATTTCTCGAGAGTGAACATTTCTAGGTAACAAAGGGAAAAGACATAAAAAACATGACATGTGTATGTATATAGGGCTTGTCTCAATGGTCCTAATGTTGAGTGCCCAATTAATTTACATAATTATAAAGACAATGATACCAATAAAGTACCTTAAGATGACCTGAGCCCTTTCTTATGCCAAAGGTGGAGGCAATAGAGGTGACGTCACCAAAGCAAGCACAGAGGGGGAGGGGAGCCGAGACCCTCAGACTCCTAGAGTTGACCCATAGAGAGGGTGACAGCCAGGCTAGAAATGATAGGTAGAGATAATAAAACCAGAGCATAGAAATACATTTCAACCCAAAATTGCTATGTCTCCAATTGGTATGAGGCTAAATATCAGGTAGAAAAGTTACCAAGATAGTCACCTGATTATGAATAAATGTGCAGTTGATTCCCTAGGTACCTCAATGTAACAAAGACAGGAAGGGAAAATGAAGTCCCCTTAATATCCCCCAAATGGGAGGTATCCCTTGAAACAAAAGGAAATGGAATTTGTTGAAGATAGTAATAAATATAATGAAGGTCTGTCAAGTTTTGAGGGTATAAATACTTACCCAAAATTGACAAGATTCAGCACCTAAATTGTCATGCAGTATTCAAAAGTTCACCGCCATTTCAATTCAACAAGTTTTCCAATAGTACACAAAAATGAAGGAGCCTGCACGGGAAGAAAAAGAAAAAGGCATGGAAGAACATCATCAGCGTTGGAATCTACCAAAAATATATGGAGAGAAGCAGGGTTTAAAAGATTTCATTTACCGCAAATGGTCTCAAAGATCATGTATCGTTCCCCGGTGGTCTAGTGTAATACTGACCATGTGGCGCCGGCATTTATACACCCCCTCCACTCCCTCGGCGTCTGACGTCACCGAGGGAGTGAGAGCGAGGTACGCCCAGTGGTCCAATGGAGGCCGAGAAGGAAGTGCGTCGTTAAGACGCGACCACATCACGTGATTCCGCTGGAACCGGAAGGTCGGGGATGACAACATCCGGTCCGGACATGAATGTAAGCAGAGGAGGTAACAGGTTGCCGAGAGGCAATCTAAAAAGGGATCCAAAATGAAACTGACAGCATCGCCGAAGACCGGATTTCAAGGAAATATATCCGCAATGCCTATACAATGGGGAAAGAATCCAAAGACACAAAAGGGTCATAAAAAAGAGAAAATTACCCCATCTAATAGATAAATCAGTATGGTGATACAGATGACAATTAAATAGAAAAGAGATGTTAGTGAAAACTCCATAAAAGGACAACTGGGCGTTTTGAAGCGGTGCTGCTACTAACCAGGTTGGACCATTTTTCCTGGAAAATAAATGTAGGGCACCGCGGGTGCCCATATGGGCAACCATAATAGAGGCTGAAAATAGGCTCGAATCCAAAAGGTCCCCCAATGTGCCTGCCCCGGGGTGTGCCACCTACAATCGCATCCACGTAACGGCGGGGGTCAGGAAAAAATATATGATGGACAATTCACAGAATATTCTTGTTCTTTAAACGGTAATTAAACCACATCCACAGAAATAAACACATGTAGGCAATTTTGCCAAAATATATAGGATGTGCCAATAAAGGCACCTAAAAGGAGAGGACTTTGTAACAAAGGTACAAGATCCAAAATGCTGACCAGCTACAGAGATCCTGTGCTGAATCAGCAATAAATACAAATGACATTATCTAGCCTAGAAAGGGTTTGAAACTAATGGATTCATTTATACCTGGATACTGAATAGCTGATAGGTTAAATATCCACTTGGTTTCACGTTGCAATAGGTTTCTATCTACACTTCCACCTCTTTCATTCAGTGGGATGTGTTCCAAGGCAAAAAAAGTCATCATCCTATCATCAAAGCCATGGTATAAACCCATGTGTCGGCTAATGGGACTTACGAACTTTTTGTTTTTGACAAGTTTGACATGGTCACGAATTCGATTAAAGAAAGGCCTTTTTGTTTTGCCTATATAAAAGGCTTTACAGCTACAATACATTATATAGACAATTCCTGCTGTTTGACAATTCGCATAGAAATTCGGTCTATACAGTTTTCCATTGGGGAGAATGATTTCACTTACATTAGGTAGATATCTGCAGAAATTACATTTTCTGCAGGAATATGTGCCTGTGAGTGTTTTTTTGGATTTGTTTGAAGGAGCATAATGACTGTGAACCAATTGGTCCCTTAAAGAGACCTTTTAAACGTTATCTGGGGGTGGACATCAATAAATTTCGATACCTTTTCATCTGCTTCTAGGAGGTACCAAAATTTTTTAAGAATTGACCGTACCTGGTCATGTTGACCAGAATATCGTGTAATTAGACGTACCCCATCAGTATTAGTTTTATTCTTCTTTTTGTCAAAAATCAAATCAGTCCTGTTCCATTTTTTCGCTCTATGGTAAGATTTTTTCAAACAGGCCCTACTGTAGCCTCTTCCCAAGAGTCTCCTCTGTAAGCTCTTAGCTTCTCTCTCGAAATCTTTAGATTTCGTACAATTACGTCGTAATCTTAAATACTGGCTGTATGGTATACTAGATACTAAAGGTTGAGGGTGGGAGCTGTCTGCCCTCAATATAGTGTTGCCTGCAGTGGTTTTGCGGAAGAGGGTGGAGCCCAAAATGCCATCTTCATCTACATAAATGGTAATATCCAAAAAGTCCAAAGACCTTTGGCTATAAGTGTGGGTAAATTTGAGATTGAAGTCATTGATTTTCAAAACCTCAAAAAATCTCAAAAGCATACTCAAAGGACCTGTCCAAATCATAAATATGTCATCAATAAATCTTCTCCAAAGGAGTATATGAGATAAAAAAGACTCCAGGTTAACCCTGGAAAAAAGGTCACGCTCCCATCCCCCCAGGTGCAGGTTGGCATAAGAGGGGGCACACTTGGTCCCCATAGCCACACCCTGCACCTGGAGGTAATGGGAGTCATTAAACAAGAAGACATTGTTGGACAAAATAAATCTAAGAAGTGAGATGACAAAGGCATTATATTCCACTGAGGAATTATATTCCACAACTCGGACCCCACAGTGATGTGGGATGGAGTTGTAGAGGGCCTCTACATCAATGCCCACTAGCCACGCCTCCTCAGGGACCTGGATGCCATCAATGGCTTTGATGAGATCACTGGTGTCCCTGATATAGGAAGGTAAAGCCAGTACATGGGGACGCAGGTAATCATCCACCAGTTGACTCGCTCGTTCCGTTAGGCAGCCATTGCCCGAGACTATTGGTCTCCCAGGGGGTTTTTTAAGATTTTTGTGAACCTTGGGTAAGGCATACATAGTAGGGGTTTTGGGATCTTTGATATTCAAAAATTCCCAAGTTTTCTTGTCTATCAGGGCTCTTGAATAGGCTTCAAAGATAAGCTGACGATATTTGATGATTATTCTTGCTAGGAAACTTTCAGAGATTTTTCTATACCAATCTTTGTTATTCAAAATATTCAAAACCATAGCTTCATACCCTAATGTGTCCATTACAACGACATTTCCGCCCTTATCTGAGGGTTTAATTGTAAGGGAGGAGTCGTTTTGAAGTGATTGAATAGCCCTAATCTAGCTATCATTAAGGTTAGAGGAATTCACATCTTTCCACTTAGTCTTCTGAATTTCCCTAATCACTTGTTGGGTAAAAGCCCAAATGTTAGGGTTAGATTGCAATATAGGAAAAAATTGGGATTTGGATTTGTATGAAGATGGAGGGGGAAAGATGGGTTCCACTTCACAATTTTCTGAAGTGGCCATCTGATCAATTGGTTCATCAGAAAACGGCCAACCTGATGAGTCTCCTTCTTCCCAGAGTTCCATCAAATCATTGAGTGCCTGCATTTCGGCCAGAGATAATTCCTGGTCTTGTGCAGGTAGACAATTCGATTTGGTCAGTTGATCTGCTATGAATTGATTGTCTTTATCGTGAATTACTTTAAACATCAATCTGCGAGCAAATAAGTGAACATCCTTAATTAGTTCGAAGGTATCGATTTTTTGTGTAGGACAGAAAGTTAGACCAAGAGATAAAACATATATTTGAGTTTCATCAAGTTTTTTGCTAGATAAGTTGATAACTTTTAAAGCATCAGAATCTGAAGTCTGAAGCTCAGAGAATGGTTGCTAACTAGATGGGTTTTTTGAGGGCTGAAAAATAGGTGCAGTGCGAATTTCATTGTTCACCACTGTACTGTGATTCATCTTAAAGGAATGTGTAGCATTAAGACTTGGGGTAGCAACTGAATTTTCAATGGCTAACTCACCAAGATTTTGTGATGAATGGGAAGGGGATTGGTGAAATTGTTGGTGATGTTCCGAAGGGAAAAGTGGAGTGCGTTTAGAAGAAGTGTTAGATTCTTTTTTATTTTCTATTTTACGTTTGTGAGAACCATTCATTTTAATGTGACGTTGCGATTTAATATGGGAAGATGATGTAGATGATTGGGATGATAAGTCCGAATCACTCACATCATTGGTGTTGGTTTGTGAATGAAAAGAACTAGAGTGGGGATTTTTAAATGTATTTTTTGTTATACGTTTGTTATTTCTTTCTCTGGTCCAGTGATAAGCTTCATCCTGTTGGTATGCTTGCTTATCTCTGGCAAATTTCTTTTCTTTGGTCTTAATCAAATTGCCTACAAAAATTTCTAATTGTTTTTGCATTTTGTTATCTCTCTGAGAGAAGGAGGGATCATTTAATAATGTTGCACTATCTAAGTAGAGTTGTTTAATATCGTTATTCACAATTTTCAAATCTTTGGTATATTGTGAGCACAATAAATTCATCATTTTTAAAGAGCAAGAATGCAGATTTGATTCCCATTCACTTTTTAATTCGGCATTGACTGTTTTAATTAGGGGAAAAATCTGAATTCTTAGTCCCCAAGGGACCAATTTTTCATCAATATACTTCAAAAAATATTTTTTACTCCAAAATATCTTGGATTTTTTTTCCATTTTTTTTTGAGGTTTTGAAAATCAATGACTTCAATCTCAAATTTACCCACACTTATAGCCAAAGGTCTTTGGACTTTTTGGATATTACCATTTATGTAGATGAAGATGGCATTTTGGGCTCCACCCTCTTCCGCAAAACCACTGCAGGCAACACTATATTGAGGGCAGACAGCTCCCACCCTCAACCTTTAGTATCTAGTATACCATACAGCCAGTATTTAAGATTACGACGTAATTGTACGAAATCTAAAGATTTCGAGAGAGAAGCTAAGAGCTTACAGAGGAGACTCTTGGGAAGAGGCTACAGTAGGGCCTGTTTGAAAAAATCTTACCATAGAGCGAAAAAATGGAACAGGACTGATTTGATTTTTGGCAAAAAGAAGAATAAAACTAATACTGATGGGGTACGTCTAATTACACGATATTCTGGTCAACATGACCAGGTACGGTCAATTCTTAAAAAATTTTGGTACCTCCTAGAAGCAGATGAAAAGGTATCGAAATTTATTGATGTCCGCCCCCAGATAACGTTTAAAAGGTCTCTTTAAGGGACCAATTGGTTCACAGTCATTATGCTCCTTCAAACAAATCCAAAAAAACACTCACAGGCACATATTCCTGCAGAAAATGTAATTTCTGCAGATATCTACCTAATGTAAGTGAAATCATTCTCCCCAATGGAAAACTGTATAGACCGAATTTCTATGCGAATTGTCAAACAGCAGGAATTGTCTATATAATGTATTGTAGCTGTAAAGCCTTTTATATAGGCAAAACAAAAAGGCCTTTCTTTAATCGAATTCGTGACCATGTCAAACTTGTCAAAAACAAAAAGTTCGTAAGTCCCATTAGCCGACACATGGGTTTATACCATGGCTTTGATGATAGGATGATGACTTTTTTTGCCTTGGAACACATCCCACTGAATGAAAGAGGTGGAAGTGTAGATAGAAACCTATTGCAACGTGAAACCAAGTGGATATTTAACCTATCAGCTATTCAGTATCCAGGTATAAATGAATCCATTAGTTTCAAACCCTTTCTAGGCTAGATAATGTCATTTGTATTTATTGCTGATTCAGCACAGGATCTCTGTAGCTGGTCAGCATTTTGGATCTTGTACCTTTGTTACAAAGTCCTCTCCTTTTAGGTGCCTTTATTGGCACATCCTATATATTTTGGCAAAATTGCCTACATGTGTTTATTTCTGTGGATGTGGTTTAATTACCGTTTAAAGAACAAGAATATTCTGTGAATTGTCCATCATATATTTTTTCCTGACCCCCGCCGTTACGTGGATGCGATTGTAGGTGGCACACCCCGGGGCAGGCACATTGGGGGACCTTTTGGATTCGAGCCTATTTTCAGCCTCTATTATGGTTGCCCATATGGGCACCCGCGGTGCCCTACATTTATTTTCCAGGAAAAATGGTCCAACCTGGTTAGTAGCAGCACCGCTTCAAAACGCCCAGTTGTCCTTTTATGGAGTTTTCACTAACTTCTCTTTTCTATTTAATTGTCATCTGTATCACCATACTGATTTATCTATTAGATGGGGTAATTTTCTCTTTTTTATGACCCTTTTGTGTCTTTGGATTCTTTCCCCATTGTATAGGCATTGCGGATATATTTCCTTGAAATCCGGTCTTCGGCGATGCTGTCAGTTTCATTTTGGATCCCTTTTTAGATTGCCTCTCGGCAACCTGTTACCTCCTCTGCTTACATTCATGTCCGGACCGGATGTTGTCATCCCCGACCTTCCGGTTCCGGCGGAATCACGTGATGCGGTCGCGTCTTAACGACGCACTTCCTTCTCGGCCTCCATTGGACCACTGGGCGTACCTCGCTCTCACTCCCTCGGTGACGTCAGACGCCGAGGGAGTGGAGGGGGTGTATAAATGCCGGCGCCACATGGTCAGTATTACACTAGACCACCGGGGAACGATACATGATCTTTGAGACCATTTGCGGTAAATGAAATCTTTTAAACCCTGCTTCTCTCCATATATTTTTGGTAGATTCCAACGCTGATGATGTTCTTCCATGCCTTTTTCTTTTTCTTCCCGTGCAGTCTCCTTCATTTTTGTGTACTATTGGAAAACTTGTTGAATTGAAATGGCGGTGAACTTTTGAATACTGCATGACAATTTAGGTGCTGAATTGCCTACATGTGTTTATTTCTGTGGATGTGGTTTAATTACCGTTTAAAGAACAAGAATATTCTGTGAATTGTCCATCATATATTTTTTCCTGACCCCCGCCGTTACGTGGATGCGATTGTAGGTGGCACACCCCGGGGCAGGCACATTGGGGGACCTTTTGGATTCGAGCCTATTTTCAGCCTCTATTATGGTTGCCCATATGGGCACCCGCGGTGCCCTACATTTATTTTCCAGGAAAAATGGTCCAACCTGGTTAGTAGCAGCACCGCTTCAAAACGCCCAGTTGTCCTTTTATGGAGTTTTCACTAACTTCTCTTTTCTATTTAATTGTCATCTGTATCACCATACTGATTTATCTATTAGATGGGGTAATTTTCTCTTTTTTATGACCCTTTTGTGTCTTTGGATTCTTTCCCCATTGTATAGGCATTGCGGATATATTTCCTTGAAATCCGGTCTTCGGCGATGCTGTTAGTTTCATTTTGGATCCCTTTTTAGATTGCCTCTCGGCAACCTGTTACCTCCTCTGCTTACATTCATGTCCGGACCGGATGTTGTCATCCCCGACCTTCCGGTTCCGGCGGAATCACGTGATGCGGTCGCGTCTTAACGACGCACTTCCTTCTCGGCCTCCATTGGACCACTGGGCGTACCTCGCTCTCACTCCCTCGGTGACGTCAGACGCCGAGGGAGTGGAGGGGGTGTATAAATGCCGGCGCCACATGGTCAGTATTACACTAGACCACCGGGGAACGATACATGATCTTTGAGACCATTTGCGGTAAATGAAATCTTTTAAACCCTGCTTCTCTCCATATATTTTTGGTAGATTCCAACGCTGATGATGTTCTTCCATGCCTTTTTCTTTTTCTTCCCGTGCAGTCTCCTTCATTTTTGTGTACTATTGGAAAACTTGTTGAATTGAAATGGCGGTGAACTTTTGAATACTGCATGACAATTTAGGTGCTGAATCTTTTCAATTTTGGGTAAGTATTTATACCCTCAAAACTTGACAGACCTTCATTATATTTATTACTATCTTCAACAAATTCCATTTCCTTTTGTTTCAAGGGATACCTCCCATTTGGAGGATATTAAGGGGACTTCATTTTCCCTTCCTGTCTTTGTTACATTGAGGTACCTAGGGAATCAACTGCACATTTATTCATAATCAGGTGACTATCTTGGTAACTTTTCTACCTGATATTTAGCCTCATACCAATTGGAGACATAGCAATTTTGGGTTGAAATGTATTTCTATGCTCTGGTTTTATTATCTCTACCTATCATTTCTAGCCTGGCTGTCACCCTCTCTATGGGTCAACTCTAGGAGTCTGAGGGTCTCGGCTCCCCTCCCCCTCTGTGCTTGCTTTGGTGGCGTCACCTCTATTGCCTCCACCTTTGGCATAAGAAAGGGCTCAGGTCATCTTAAGGTACTTTATTGGTATCATTGTCTTTATAATTATGTAAATTAATTGGGCACTCAACATTAGGACCATTGAGACAAGCCCTATATACATACACATGTCATGTTTTTTATGTCTTTTCCCTTTGTTACCTAGAAATGTTCACTCTCGAGAAATGTCTATGAAAACTCCTGAAGAAGCTATTATAAAGATGGCGAAACATGTAGAGTTGATATTTTCGAGTGCATTTTCTTGATTTTATCATTTTATATTGATGTATTGTCTTGTCCTCACTTTCTATGTGTAATAAAATGTACAATTTTTGAGAATTCAGATTTTTCTCCATCATTTAGCACCGTTAAAGTCCCACTTGCCCCCCTCTATTGTAGTTACTCAATTTATGGGATGTGGTGCCTCTTACTTCATCTCTAGCAATATCTCTTCAAAAAAAAGCCCCAAAAATTAGCCCACATGGGCTTAACTAACAGCTAACAAAATTGTACTCTGTGGCTGGAGGTACTTTAGGCATTCACAGAAAAAATAATTGTCGGCCCTGAAAGGCCCCAAAAGTTTGCCATTCAATGGACATGAAATGCCTGTATGTAGCGAAGCCAAGGACCAGGAATTGCTGTGGGTGGATGGCGGTCTGGCATATATTTGTGGCCTGGCATGAGGAATTTCAATGAAACCTGGTCTACTGGTCACATGTGTTGAATTCCTCAGAGATCCATGCCTCATTCATTTTTATAAATGTGAGGTAGTCTACACTGTCATGAGCTAGGCGAGTGCGCTTATCGGTCACGATCCCCCCTGCTGCGCTGAACGTCCTTTTGGACAGGACACTGGGCGGGGGGCAAGCCAACATTTCCATTGCAAATTGTGCAAGCTCTGGCCAGAGGTCAAGCCTGCCCACCCAGTAGTCCAGGGGTTCATCACTCCTCAGAGCGTCCACATCGGCCGTTAACCCGATGTAGTCAGACACCTGTCAGACACCTTTTTTTACGCTCCAACATTTGGGCCACAGAAGCCTGCCTTTTTCTAGAACAACGTGACGACTGCATCATGGAAGGTGGATTGGAGGAAAAATGTGAGGAGAGAGGTGAAGGAGAAGGAGAAGGAGAAGAGGCTGGACGGTGAGAGCCTGGAATGTGGCTTTGTGGGTTCTGACAGTGTTGCTCCCACTGGGCTCAGTGATGGGATTTCAGGTGCCTTCTTAAGGCGGTTGTCCCTAGGTGAGTGTTGGGCTTACCGCGACATATGCGTTGACTGCAAAGGCTGCAGATGGCAACACTGTTGTCAGCAACGGACACATTAAAAAAAAAAGCCCACACTGCGGAGCCATGTGCCGGCGTCCTGGGAGCGCCAGATGTGACTGTACATGGTTGATGGCTCATTCCTGATACATTTGCAGTCTGCTTTGTACCTCTTGTGCAATGCAAGTTCTGCCTGCCTCTCCTCCCTATCTGCCGGTCCGTCTCTCCCTCTGAACTCCCCTCCTCTTCCTCTCTTGTGGACACCCACGTGACATCCATAGACACGTTATCATCCATGTCACCTTCCCCATCACTAACATTCAAGATCTCGGAGTAAGCAGCAACAGCGGGGACCTACCTCCTTGGGCTCATCTGGGTACTGTCGTCAGACTGCTGAGTGGCGGCTGTTCCTACCTCCTCTTCCTGATCCGATGCCAACAATGGCTGCGCATTGCAAATGTCAGTGACTCAAGCGGAGGGTATGTGGTGGTGGTGTCTTTGGGGGTGCACACAGCAGATAGTGAAGAGGGTGCAGATAGAGAGGATGAGGAGGGTGCAGAAGAGGAAAGCTAAGTGAGCCACTCAACCAGTCTGGTGCGTCCTTTGATGTAATTGCACGCAGCTTTTGAAACTTCACACTTTGGCTCTGGCCTACTGCTCCTGCCCTACCCCTACCACCCCTGCGTAAGTGTCTGCCTCTTCCTCTGCCTGTCATGTTTTTTAATTACCCTGTAACAAAAGTCTCTAGAGAATAGCAGTATATCTGGAAAAAGGTATATAACACCCCGCGTCAATCTGTGGTATTGGTGGGGCACAGGTTTATCACACCAGTTCTACAAATAATTGGCCAGTAACTGTTGTCACTGTGTGTAGCACAGTTAACATAGCAAGAGAGGCCACATTTTTGAAGGACTAAAATACACTCTTAGAAAAGTATACTGTTTAATAACACCCCACTTCAATATGGTGTATTGGGGGGGGGGGGGCATTGGTGTAGCACACCAGTTCCAAAAATTGGCCAGTGGAGTTTGGCGCTGTGTGTACCAGACTTCACTCAGCAAACGAGGCAATATTGTTTCATGACACAAATACACTTGAAAAAGTTTACTCAGATAACACCCCACTTCAATATGTGGCATTGGGGGGGGGGGGCACAAGTTTATTACACCAGTTCTACAAATAATTGGCCAGTAACTGTTGTCACTGTGTGTAGCACTGTTTACAAAGCGAAAGGCCACATTTTTGCAGGACTAAAATACACTCTTAGAAAATTATACTGTTTAATAACACCCCACTTCAATATGTGGCATTGGGGGGGGGGGGCATTGGTGTAGCACACCAGTTCCAAAAATTGGCCAGTGAGTTTTGGCGCTGTGTGTACCAGACTTTACTCAGCAAACGAGGCAATATTGTTGCATGACACAAATGCACTTGAAAAAGTTTACTCAAATAACACCCCACTTCAATATGTGGCATTGGGGGGGGGGGGGGGGCATAGTTCCAAAAATTGGCCAGTGAGTTTGGCGCTGTGTGTACCAGACTTCACTCAGCAAACGAGGCAATATTGTTGCATGACACAAATGCACTTGAAAAAGTTTACTCAAATAACACCCCACTTCAATATGTGGCATTGGGGGGGGGGGGGGGCATAGTTCCAAAAATTGGCCAGTGAGTTTGGCGCTGTGTGTACCAGACTTCACTCAGCAAACGAGGCAATATTGTTGCATGACACAAATACACTTGAAAAAGTTTACTCAGATAACACCCCACTTCAATATGTGGCATTGGGGGGGGGGGGGCACAAGTTTATTACACCAGTTCTACAAATAATTGGCCAGTAACTGTTGTCACTGTGTGTAGCACTGTTTACACAGCGAAAGGCCACATTTTTGCAGGACTAAAATACACTCTTAGAAAATTATACTGTTTAATAACACCCCACTTCAATATGTGGCATTGGGGAGGGGGGGGATTGGTGTAGCACACCAGTTCCAAAAATTGGCCAGTTGAGTTTGGCGCTGTGCGTACCAGACTTCACTCAGCAAACGAGGCAATATTGTTGCATGACACAAATGCACTTGAAAAAGTTTACTCATATAACACCCCACTTCAATATGTGGCATTGGGGGGGGGGGGGCATAGTTCCAAAAATTGGCCAGTGAGTTTGGCGCTGTGTGTACCAGACTTCAATCAGCAAACGAGGCATTATTGTTGTATGACACAAATACACTTGAAAAAGTTTACTCAGATAACACCCCACTTCAATATGTGGCATGGGGGGGCACAGGTTTATTACACCAGTTCTACAAATAATTGGCCAGTAACTGTTGTCACTGTGTGTAGCACTGTTTACACAGCGAGAGGCCACATTTTTGTAGGACTAAAATACACTCTTAGAAAATTACACTGTTAAATAACACCCCATTTCAATATGTGGCATTGGGGGGGGGGGGGGCATTAGTGTAGCACAACAGTTCCAAAAATTGGCTAGTGAGTTTGGCGCTGTGTGTACCAGACTTCACTAAGCAAATGAGGCAATATTGTTGCATGACACATATACACTTGAAAAAGTTTACTCAGATAACACCCCACTTCAATATGTGGCATTGGGGGGGGGGGGCACAAGTTTATTACACCAGTTCTACAAATAATTGGCCAGTAACTGTTGTCACTGTGTGTAGCACTGTTTACACAGCGAGAGACCACATTTTTGCAGGACTAAAATACACTCTTAGAAAATTATACTGTTAAATAACATCCCACTTCAATATGTGGCATTGGGGGGGGGGGGGGGGGCATTGGTGTAGCACACCAGTTCCAAAAATTGGCCAGTGAGTTTGGCGCTGTGTGTGCCAGACTTCACTCAGCAAACAAGGCAATATTGTTGCATGACACAAATAAACATGTAAAGTTTACTCAGATAACACCCCACTTCAATATGTTGTATTGGGGGGGGGGGGGGGCAATTGGTCTATCACACCAGTTATAATACATTATAAGTGCTTTTGTCACTGTGTGTAGTGTTGCTGCAGAAACGCTCAGTCACTATAATATGCATTCTACAAAGTATATTATACTGTGGATTACCCCCCCCCCCCCCCTTTTTAGTGCACTGCACGGCAATACCAAAAAATTTGCAGCCCTTTAAATTACTTTTGTGGACATTGACAGAGCGATTTGTGTGTGACTGCAGCCGATTGCTAACTGCCCCTAAAGCAACCACTGGATACCCCTCCCTATAGTAAATAGACTGTAATAGACCCTAAAACGACATTGGAGCACTTTAAATGACTTTTGTGGACATTGACAGAGCCACGTGTGTGTGACTGCAGCCGATGTCTAACTGCCCCTAAAGCAACCACTGGATACCTCTCCCTATAGTAAAGAGACTGTAATAGACCCAAAAACGACATTGGAGCACTTTAAATGACTTTTGTGGACATTGACAGAGCGATTTGTGTGTGACTGCAGCTGATCTCTAACTGCCCGTAAAGCAACCACTGGATACCTCTTCCTATAGTAAAGAGACTGTAATAGACCTTAAAACGACATTGGAACACTTTAAATTACTTTTGTGGACATTGACAGAGCGATTTGTGTCACTGCAGCCGATCTCTAACTGCCCCTACAGCAACCACTGGATACCTCTCCCTAAGCTCAAAAGATACTAGACCTATACCGAAATACCAGCCCTGAAAAGGACTTTTGTGGATCTTCACAGCGCTATATGTGTCTAGCAAACTCTCCCTGATGAGCACAGCAGACCTCTCCCTACACTGGCAAAAAGCGGAATGTGAAATGGCCACCAGATCGGTTCTATTTATAGGGTAGGGGGACTGTCCATGTGCTGGAATGTTTCAATTGGCTGTCCCGTTCCACCTGACGGCTGTGTCAAGGGTCAAAGTTCTCCCTAATGTAAACAAATATGGCCGCTGCGAACAACGCCATGTGTCCGCAAATTTGGAGAGTAGCGAACAAGCAAAATTCGCCCCGAACCGACCGCCGGGCGAACCGCAAGGCCATCTCTATTCTCCAATTTAGCAAGACTGAGTCCGTAATAGCAGTTCAGCATGCATTTTTGACAGCATTTCGGGGTTGATTCACCAGCGGCAAAGAACATTAGTCGTTGGTATAAACAATTTAAACAATCGGGTGTTTTATGTTTTTTTTTGTTTATGTAAGGGGAAGAGTCTAGGGCAAACACACACTTCAGAGGAAAATGTGCAACAAATTTAAGAGGCTTTTCACCAAAGTCCTCCCATCATGCTAGCCGAGAACTTGCGGTCCCTCATTTGATTGTTTGGTGTGTGTTAAGACAACGTTTGCTTCTGAGGCCATACCGATTACAACTGGAGCAAGCTCTTCATGTAAGTGACAGAAGAAAACGTTTAGATTTTTGTCATATGCTTAGACTACATGGAGGACGACAGATTCTTATCGCGGTAGATTTTTAGTGATGAAGCAACATTTCATCTAAGCGGTAAATTTTTACGTCACAATGTTTGCATATGGGAAAACTTGGGAAATATTAGTGAAATTTGAGGACTTACTTAATATTTTGTAATTTGTTATGTAACACATTTTTCATTATATATATGTATGACATATTTAATTAAAACAGCAGCATATACTAATATGAAGTTTTTTTGGCTAATAGAGTCCAACATAGGGAATATATATAAACATCCTTACTGGGTGGATCACTGACATACAGTAATCATTGTTATTATAGAATCACGTATAGTGTTGAGCGAACACAGACTGTATTATTCGGGTCCGTACCGGATAATTGGATTTTTGCTACCCGGACACGGACCCGAAAACTTTACTGTATGTTCGGGTTTAAAATCCGTGTTCGGTAATTTTATTTCCTGTTTTGTATGTAATGGCACGCTTTTAATGGCGGGCTTTCAATAGCCAATCAACAAGCGTTTAACTGGTGTGCCTTAGAAGCCATCCCAGCCATGCCTACTAATGGCATGGCTGTGATTGGCCAGCTGAAGCATGTGACCCAGGTCTTTATAAGCTCGAGAGACACAGCGCGGTGCGTCAGTCTGCTGTAGTGTAGGGAGAGAGCACACATAAGGGTGCTGGCTGCTGCTGATTAAGGACAGACACTGAAAAACAACATTGTGCCCGAAAAGAATGCAGGGACAGGTCGGAGTGTAGGCAGGGAAAGATATTTGAGCATTTTAGGGACAGGCTGGAGAGAGTAGGCAGGGAAAGATAGGAGACACAGGACAGAACAATCGTCCGTTAGCGATCTACATCATAGAAACATAGAAACATAGAATGTGTCGGCAGATAAGAACCATTTGGCCCATCTAGTCTGCCCAATATATCTGAATCCTATGAATAGTCCCTGGCCCTATCTTATATGAAGGATAGCCTTATGCCTATCCCATGCATGCTTAAACTCCTTCACTGTATTTGCAGCTACCACTTCTGCAGGAAGGTTATTCCATGCATCCACTACTCTCTCAGTAAAGTAATACTTCCTCATATTACTTTTAAACCTTTGCCCCTCTAATTTAAAACTGTGTCCTCTTGTGGTAGTTTTTCTTCTTTTAAATATGCTCTCCTCCTTTACCAAGTTGATTCCCTTTATGTATTTAAAAGTTTCTATCATATCCTCTCTGTCTCTTCTTTCTTCCAAGCTATACATGTTAAGGTCCTTTAACCTTTCCTGGTAAGTTTTTTCCTGCAATCCATGTACTAGTTTAGTAGCTCTTCTCTGAACTCTCTCTAGAGTATCTATATCCTTCTGGAGATATGGCCTCCAGTACTGCGCACAATACTCCAAGTGAGGTCTCACCAGTGTTCTGTACAGCGGCATAAGCACTTCTCTCTTTCTACTGCTTATACCTCTCCCTATACATCCAAGCATTCTGCTGGCATTTCGTGCTGCTCTATTACATTGTCTTCCCACCTTTAAGTCTTCTGAAATAATTACTCCTAAATCCCTTTCCTCAGATACTGAGGTCAGGACTGTGTCAAATATTCTATATTCTGCCCTTGGGTTTTTACGTCCCAGGTGCATTATCTTGCACTTATCCACATTAAATTTCAGTTGCCAGAGTTCTGACCATTCTTCTAGTTTTCCTAAATCCTTTTCCATTTGGCGTTTCCCTCCAGGAACAGGTGGTGCAGTGAACGATCTTTTTGCCCTCACTTGAGCCCACTAAGGAGGAGGAGGAGGAGGGAGAAAAAAAATATATTTTTATCAGTCTGTTGTGTGCAGCGTTCAGCTATATTTTACTACAGATTGCTCTTCTAATCTGCTATTTAAAAATTACAAAGTTACATTTTTTTTTTCCCTTCATAACCTGCTGCTGACCGTGACATAAAACAGATCTCCCATCTCAAGTCGAAGCCCTATTGGAGGAAACGCGTCAGGAGGGAGGCGTGCCGTCATTGAGTCATCGGAGGTCCATGCTGCAGCCGGACCCGATGCAAATAGAGATCCTCAGCCTGTCATTTAAAGATTTTCTGCTTGCATTTGTTCAACCCAACTGTAAGTGCAAGTCTGTATACCAATAAATTGTATATTACGGTAATGCACTATTAGTCCCATTTATACTTTCATGTGCACTGGAACATCGTGGGGAGTACACCCAATTACCCTAAGAGAGTAGGAGACTAACGTGGTTTGTACAGAGGGAAGAAAGTGGGAGCCATCCATCCATCCGCAGTGTTAAGGAAACATCCTCATGTCCACAGTGTCATCCGATATTTCAGAGGCTTGATTGTCTCTTATATCTGGTAAGAGGCTTGCATTGATTTATCACCAGTGTGATCGTGCACGTGTGTAGGTGGAAATAGGATACTGGCTTCACTTTCATAGGAATTATTACTATCAGGCACTTACCTTCTTTCCGCCAGGTAAGGAGGCATTTCACCAGGTGGAGGGAACATCATAATCATCACAAGATTTATTATTTGGACTTTTTCACCATTTTTCCAATTTTTTGGATTACTTTTTAACTGGACTTTAGTTCACGTGTATTATTTGTTTACTGTCACATCCTAGTGATTTTGAAGACTTTGTTTATTCATCACTTCATTTAGATAAGCACTGTGACACACATTGGGACTACACCCTTATATTGATTTCATATATTGTTCAATATATCATTTCTTACCATTTTCTGAAAAGCGCACCATCACCTTTAAACATTCACATAAAACATAAGACACTGCTGTGTTCACATGTGCTATTGAAAAATCACCAATTTTATATACTTTTTTCTATTCCTCTATTCAATATACACCCTTTTGGGGTAAAAAAAATTAAATTGCGGCATAGTCTGTATCGATACGTGTGAGATACACCTTTCAAATTTTTTTGGAGCATCTTCCACCGCCGAGGATTGCAGGGTGCTTCAGTTTGCCTCCTGTTCCGAACTCCTCCTACTCCTCTTCCTCATCCTGCCTTTAGGATACAAAAAATTGTAATCGGGGCCTAGTCTGTGTTTGTACGTGTGAGATACACCGTTTTATAAAATGTTTTCTATTCCGCTATTCAATATACACCCTTTTGGGGTAAAAAAAATTAAATTGCGTCATAGTCTGTGTTTTTACGTGTGAGATACACCTTTTTATATACTTTTTTCTATTCCGCTATTCAATATACACCCTTTTGGGGTAAAAAAATTAAATTGCGGCATAGTCTGTATCGGTACGTGTGAGATACACCTTTCAAATTTTTTGGGTGCATCTTCCACCGCCGAGGATTGCAGGGTGCTTCAGTTTGCCTCCTGTTCCGAACTCCTCCTACTCCTCATCCTCATCCTGCCTTCAGGGTACCAAAAATTGTAATCGGGGCCTAGTCTGTGTTTGTACGTGTGAGATACACCTTTTTATATACTTTTTTCTATTCCGCTATTCAATCTACACCCTTTTGGGGTAAAAAAAATTAAATTGCGGCATAGTCTGTGTTTGTACGTGTGAGATACACCTTTTTTTATACTTTTTTCTATTCCGCTATTCAATATACACCCTTTTTGGGGTGAAAAAAATTAAATTGCGGCATAGTCTGTGTTTGTACGTCTGAGATACACCTTTTTATATACTTTTTTCTATTCCGCTATTCAATATACACCCTTTTGGGGTGAAAAAAATTTAATTGCGGCATAGTCTGTATCGGTACGTGTGAGATACACCTTTCAAATTTTTTGGGCGCATCTTCCACCGCCGAGGATTGCAGGGTGCTTCAGTTTGCCTCCTGTTCCGAACTCCTCCTACTCCTCTTCCTCATCCTGCCTTTAGGATACAAAAAATTGTAATCGGGGCCTAGTCTGTGTTTGTACGTGTGAGATACACCGTTTTATAAAATGTTTTCTATTAGGCTATTCAATATACACCCTTTTGGGGTAAAAAAAATTAAATTGCGGCATAGTCTGTGTTTTTACGTGTGAGATACACCTTTTTATATACTTTTTTCTATTCCGCTATTCAATATACACCCTTTTGGGGTGAAAAAAAATAAATTGCGGCATAGTCTGTGTTTGTACGTCTGAGATACACCTTTTTATAAACTTTTTTCTATTCCGCTATTCAATATACACCCTTTTGGGGTTAAAAAAATTTAATTGCGGCATAGTCTGTATCGGTACGTGTGAGATACACCTTTCAAATTTTTTGGGTGCATCTTCCACCGCCGAGGATTGCAGGGTGCTTCAGTTTGCCTCCTGTTCCGAACTCCTCCTACTCCTCATCCTCATCCTGCCTTCAGAGTACCAAAAATTGTAATCGGGGCCTAGTCTGTGTTTGTACGTGTGAGATACACCTTTTTATATACTTTTTTCTATTCCGCTATTCAATCTACACCCTTTTGGGGTAAAAAAAATTAAATTGCGGCATAGTCTGTGTTTGTACGTCTGAGATACACCTTTTTATATACTTTTTTCTATTCCGCTATTCAATATACACCCTTTTTGGGGTGAAAAAAATAAAATTGCGGCATAGTCTGTATCGGTACGTGTGAGATACACCTTTCAAATTTTTTGGGCGCATCTTCCACCGCCGAGGATTGCAGGGTGCTTCAGTTTGCCTCCTGTTCCGAACTCCTCCTACTCCTCTTCCTCATCCTGCCTTTAGGATACAAAAAATTGTAATCGGGGCCTAGTCTGTGTTTGTACGTGTGAGATACACCGTTTTATAAAATGTTTTCTATTAGGCTATTCAATATACACCCTTTTGGGGTAAAAAAAATTAAATTGCGGCATAGTCTGTGTTTTTACGTGTGAGATACACCTTTTTATATACTTTTTTCTATTCCGCTATTCAATATACACCCTTTTGGGGTGAAAAAAAATAAATTGCGGCATAGTCTGTGTTTGTACGTCTGAGATACACCTTTTTATAAACTTTTTTCTATTCCGCTATTCAATATACACCCTTTTGGGGTTAAAAAAAATTTAATTGCGGCATAGTCTGTATCGGTACGTGTGAGATACACCTTTCAAATTTTTTGGGTGCATCTTCCACCGCCGAGGATTGCAGGGTGCTTCAGTTTGCCTCCTGTTCCGAACTCCTCCTACTCCTCATCCTCATCCTGCCTTCAGAGTACCAAAAATTGTAATCGGGGCCTAGTCTGTGTTTGTACGTGTGAGATACACCTTTTTATATACTTTTTTCTATTCCGCTATTCAATCTACACCCTTTTGGGGTAAAAAAAATTAAATTGCGGCATAGTCTGTGTTTGTACGTCTGAGATACACCTTTTTATATACTTTTTTCTATTCCGCTATTCAATATACACCCTTTTTGGGGTGAAAAAAATAAAATTGCGGCATAGTCTGTGTTTGTACGTCTGAGATACACCTTTTTATATACTTTTTTCTATTCCGCTATTCAATATACACCCTTTTGGGGTGAAAAAAATTTAATTGCGGCATAGTCTGTATCGGTACGTGTGAGATACACCTTTCAAATTTTTTGGGCGCATCTTCCACCGCCGAGGATTGCAGGGTGCTTCAGTTTGCCTCCTGTTCCGAACTCCTCCTACTCCTCTTCCTCATCCTGCCTTTAGGATACAAAAAATTGTAATCGGGGCCTAGTCTGTGTTTGTACGTGTGAGATACACCGTTTTATAAAATGTTTTCTATTAGGCTATTCAATCTACACCCTTTTGGGGTAAAAAAAATTAAATTGCGGCATAGTCTGTGTTTTTACGTGTGAGATACACCTTTTTATATACTTTTTTCTATTCCGCTATTCAATATACACCCTTTTGGGGTGAAAAAAAAATAAATTGCGGCATAGTCTGTGTGGTACGTCTGAGATACACCTTTTTATAAACTTTTTTCTATTCCGCTATTCAATATACACCCTTTTGGGGTAAAAAAATTAAATTGCGGCATAGTCTGTATCGGTACGTGTGAGATACACCTTTCAAATTTTTTGGGTGCATCTTCCACCGCCGAGGATTGCAGGGTGCTTCAGTTTGCCTCCTGTTCCGAACTCCTCCTACTCCTCATCCTCATCCTGCCTTCAGAGTACCAAAAATTGTAATCGGGGCCTAGTCTGTGTTTGTACGTGTGAGATACACCTTTTTATATACTTTTTTCTATTCCGCTATTCAATCTACACCCTTTTGGGGTAAAAAAAATTAAATTGCGGCATAGTCTGTGTTTGTACGTCTGAGATACACCTTTTTATATACTTTTTTCTATTCCGCTATTCAATATACACCCTTTTGGGGTGAAAAAAATTAAATTGTGGCATAGTCTGTGTTTGTACGTCTGAGATACACCTTTTTATATACTTTTTTCTATTCCGCTATTCAATATACACCCTTTTGGGGTGAAAAAAATTAAATTGCGGCATAGTCTGTATCGGTACGTGTGAGATACACCTTTCAAATTTTTTGGGCGCATCTTCCACCCCTGAGGATTGCAGGGCGCTTCAGTTTGCCTCCTGTTCCGAACTCCTCCTACTCCTCTTCCTCATCCTGCCTTTAGGATACAAAAAATTGTAATTGGGGCCTAGTCTGTGTTTGTACGTGTGAGATACACCATTTTATAAAATGTTTTCTATTCCGCTATTCAATATACACCCTTTTGGGGTAAAAAAAATTAAATTGCGGCATAGTCTGTGTTTTTACGTGTGAGATACACCTTTTTATATATTTTTTCTATTCCGCTATTCAATATACACCCTTTTGGGGTGAAAAAAAATAAATTGCAGCATAGTCTGTGTTTGTACGTCTGAGATACACCTTTTTATATACTTTTTTCTATTCCGCTATTCAATATACACCCTTTTGGGGTAAAAAAATTAAATTGCGGCATAGTCTGCATCGGTACGTGTGAGATACACCTTTCAAATTTTTTGGGTGCATCTTCCACCGCCGAGGATTGCAGGGTGCTTCAGTTTGCCTCCTGTTCCGAACTCCTCCTACTCCTCATCCTCATCCTGCCTTCAGGGTACCAAAAATTGTAATCGGGGCCTAGTCTGTGTTTGTACGTGTGAGATACACCTTTTTATATACTTTTTTCTATTCCGCTATTCAATCTACACCCTTTTGGGGTAAAAAAAATTAAATTGCGGCATAGTCTGTGTTTGTACGTCTGAGATACACCTTTTTATATACTTTTTTCTATTCTGCTATTCAATATACACTCTTTTGGGGTGAAAAAAAATTAAATTGTGGTATAGTCTGTATCGGTACGTGTGAGATACACCTTTCAAATTTTTTGGGCGCATCTTTCACCCCTGAGGATTGCAGGGCGCATTAGTTTGCCACCTGTTCCGAACTCCTCCTACTCCTCTTCCTCATCCTGCCTTTAGGGTACAAAAAATTGTAATCGGGGCCTTGTCTGTGTTTGTACGTGTGAGATACACCATTTTATAAAAAAATTTCTATTCCGCTATTCAATATACACCCTTTTGGGGTGAAAAAAATTAAATTGCAGCATAGTTTGTATCGGTACGTGTGAGATACACCTTTTTATATACTTTTTTCTATTCCGCTATTCAATATACACCCTTTTGGGGTGAAAAAAATTAAATTGCAGCATAGTCTGTATCGGTACGTGTGAGATACACCTTTTAAATTTGTTTGGCGCATCTCCTTCCACCGCCGAGGATTGCAGGGCGCTTCAGTTTGCCTCCTTTTTCGAACTCCTCCTACTCCTCTTCCTCATCCTCCCTTTAGGGTACAAAAAATTGTAATCGGGGCCTTGTCTGTGTTTGTACGTGTGAGATACACCGTTCTATAAATTTTTTTCTGTTCCGCTATTCAATATACACCCTTTTGGGGTGAAAAAAATGAAATTGCTGCATAGTCTGTATCGGTACGTGTGAGATACACCTTTTTATATACTTTTTTTCTATTCCGCTATTCATTATACACCCTTTTGGGGTGAAAAAAAATTAAATTGCGGCATAGTCTGTATCGGTTCCTGTGAGATACACCTTTTAAATTTGTTTGGCGCATCTCCTTCCACTGCCGAGGATTGCAGGGCGCTTCAGTTTGCCTCCTGTTCCGAACTCCTCCTACTCCTCTTCCTCATCCTCATCCTGCCTTTAGGGTACAAAAAATTGTATTTGGGGCCTAGTCTGGGTTTGTACGTGTGAGATACACCGTTTTATATAATTTTTTCTATTCCGCTATTCAATATACACCCTTTTGGGGTGAAAAAAATTAAATTGCGGCATAGTCTGTATCGGTATGTGTGAGATACACCTTTTTATATACTTTTTTCTATTCCGCTATTCAATATACACCCTTTTGGGGTAAAAAAATTAAATTGCGGCATAGTCTGTATCGGTACGTGTGAGATGCACCTTTTAAATTTGTTTGGCGCATCTCCTTCCACCGCCGAGGATTGAAGGGCGCTTCAGTTTGCCTCCTGTTCCGAACTCCTCCTACTCCTCTTCCTCATCCTCCATTTAGGGTACAAAAAATTGTAATCGGGGCCTTGTCTATGTTTGTACGTGTGAGATACACCGTTTTATAAATTATTTTCTATTCCGCTATTCAATATACACCCTTTTGGGGTGAAAAAAATTAAATTGCGGCATACTTTACATATTTGACTGTGAGATACACCCGTTGTATTTGTATACTGTTTTTCTATTCCACTATTTAATAAACACCCTTTTGGGATAAAAAAATTAAATTGCGGCATAGTTTGCATATTTGACTGTGAGATACACCCAAGCAATACTGTTGTTGTTTTGTTCCGCTATTCAATAAACACCTTTCTAGGGCAAGATCATAAATTTCAGAAATATGAGGAGAACGTCAAATAGGGGCCGTGGCCTGGGTCGTGGTGCTGCTGGTAGAGCTCCTGTTGCAAGGAGAGGACGTGGTCGATCTTTGCCAGCTACACGCACAAGTGAAACACCTTCCTCAAGTGTGAGTAGGCGACAGAAACTGCAGCAGTATTTGGTAGGGCATCATGCGCCTCTACAAGTGTTGAGGCAAGAACAAGTACAGGCGATAGTAGATTGGGTTGCTGACAGTGCCTCCAGTTCCTTCACATTGTCTCCCACCCAGTCTACTGCAGAAAGGTCAGAGTTGGCACCTGCAGCCGATGTCCAACCGTCTTTCACCTCACCCCCTTGCAAATCAGGCAAGCAGTCTGAGCCCCAAGTCATGCAGCAGTCTCTTCTTCTTTTTGATGACTCTGTCAGCAGGGTTTCCCAGGGCCATCCACCTAGCCCTGCCCCAGAAGTGGAAGAGATTGAGTGCAGCGATGCCCAACCACTTATTTCTCAAGATGACTACATGGAAGGACCATCGCAGCACGTCTCCGATGATGACGAAACGCAGGTGCCAACTGCTGCGGCTCTCAGAATTGTGGAGACCGACAAGGAGGGCAGGGGTGAAGACTGGGTGGAAGATGATGTGGAGGACGATGAGGTCCTCGACCCCACATGGAATGAAGGTCATGCAGGTGACCTGAGTAGTTTGGAGGAAGAGGCGGTGGTCGCACAGAGCCACCAGCACAGCAGAAGAGGGAGCAGGGTGCAGAAGCGGAGCGGCCGTGCCCTAGACACTACGCCTACTACTGCCCAACGCAGCAAGGGGCCGAGCGCACCAAAGCCAGCTCAAAGGAGTTCTCTAGCATGGAAGTTCTTCAGAAAATGTGCTGATGACAGGACACGAGTGGTTTGCACCCTGTGCAATCAGAGCCTGAAGCGAGGCATAAACCTTCTCAACTTGAGCACAACCTGCAGGATCAGGCATCTAAGTGCAAAGCACGAGCTGCAGTGGAGTAGACACCTTCAAAACCAAGAAAGGTCTCTGGCTCCTCCTGCTTCCTCTTCTGCTGCAGTCTCGGCCTCTTCATCCACCTCTGTAGTGATACCGGCACCTGCCACACCGCAAACAGACGATCTGTCAGCAACACCACCACCTGGGTCACCAAGCATCTCCACAATGTCCCGTGGAAGCGTTCAGCTTTCCATCTCCCAAACACTTCAGAGGAAGAGGAAGTACCCCCCTACCCACCCGCGATCCCTGGCCCTGAATGACAGCATTTCAAAATTCTTGGCCTTTGAAATGCTGTCATTCCGTCTGGTGGAGACGCACAGTTTTAAAAACCTTATGTCGGTGGCTGTCCCACAGTACGTCGTGCCCAGCCGCCACTACTTTTCCAGGCAAGCCATCCCTTCCCTGCACAACCAAGTGGGGGAAAAAATCAGGTGTGCACGGCGTACAACGCCATCTGTGGCAAGGTCCACCTAACTACCGATACGTGGACCAGTAAGCACGGTCAGGGGCGTTATATCTCCCTAACGGCACACTGGGTAAATGCAGTGGCGGCTGGGCCTGAGGGGGATAGCAATTTGGCGCATGTCCTTCCACCACCGAGGATTGCAGGGCGCTTCAGTTTGCCTCCTGTTCAGAGGCAGAAAGCTGCTGCAGAGCTGCTGCAGAAAGTGCGGGCCGTCTGTGCGCACTTTCGGCGTTCTCACCCTGCTGTGCTCGCCTGTCAGCGCTGCAGCGTAACTTCGGCCTTCCCGCTCACCGCCTCATATGTGACGTGCCCACAAGGTGGAACTCCACCTTGCACATGCTGGAAAGACTGTGCGAGCAGCAGCAGGCCATAGTGGAGTTTCAGCTGCAGCACGCACGCGTGAGTCGCTCTGCGGAACAGCACCACTTCACCACCAATAACTGGGCCTCCATGCGAGACCTGTGTGCCTTGTTGCGCTGTTTTGAGTACTCCACCAACATGGCCAGTGCCGATGACGCCGTTGTCAGCTTAACTATCCAACTTCTATGCCTCCTTCAAAAAACGATTCGGGCGATGATGGAAGAGGATATGGCACAGGAGGAGGAGGAGGAGGAGTATCATTTCCAAGGCTTTCAGGGCAGTCATTCACAAGTGGCTCCGAGGGTGGGTTCCTGCACCCACAAACGCCAGGTACACAATTGTCCAGCAGGGGCACAGTTCTGGAGGATGAGGAGGAGGAGATGGAGGAGGAGATGGAGGAGGAGATGGAACCATGTTCACAGCAGGGTGGCACCCAGGCCAGCTCACGGCCATCACTGGTGCGTGGCTGGGGGGATACAGAGGACTCAGACGATACACCTCCCACAGAGGACAGCCTTTCGTTGCCTCTGGGCAGCCTGGCACACATGAGCGATTACATGCTGCAGTGTCTCCACAACGACCGCCGAGTTGCCCACAGTCTAACTTGTGCTGATTACTGGATGGCCACGCTGCTGGATCCCCGTTACAAGGACAACGTACCGTCCTTAATTCACTCACTGGAGCGTGATCGCAAGATGCGCGAGTACAAGCGCACACTGGTAGACGCGATGCTGCTGGCATTCCCACCTGACAGCCGTGCCACAGTGGAAGCACAAGGCCAAGGCAGAGGAGGAGGAAGAGGTCGCCAACGCAACCAGGGCACCGCCAAGCACCTCAGAAGGCAGGGTTAGCATGGCCGAAATGTGGAAAAGCTTTGTCAGCACGCCACAACAAACAGCAGCACCAGCAGCTCATATGGAACGTCTTAGCAGGAGGCAGCATTTCACCAACATGGTGGAGCAGTATGTGTGCACACGCCTACATGTAGTGAATGACGGGTCTGTCCCCTTCAACTTCTGGGTCTCCAAATTGGGCACACGGCCTGAGCTTGCCCTTTACGCCTTGGAGGTGCTGGCGTGCCCTGCAGCCAGTGTATTATCTGAACGTGTATTTAGCACGGCTGGGGGCGTTATCACAGACAAGCGCAGCCGCCTTTCCAGAGACAATGTGGACAAGCTCACATTCATTAAAATGAACCAGGCATGGATCCCACAGGACTTATCCGTACCTTGTGCAGAATAGAGATGGATACCGGCCTTACCCAGCCATTGTTATATTTTTGATCTTTCTCACTCTTTTGGGGTGTACCCTAATTTAAAATGACTAAAAAAAATCAGTGTTGGCTACCTCGTCCCCCTCCACCGCCACTTTCACCTACACCGCCACATCCACCGCCACCTCAACCTCCCTCCTACTCCATATGGGCCTCGTCCTTCACAGATGAAGAAAATTGTTTTATTTTTCTGTTTTTTTTGTTGTTTTAAGTTATTTCCCTGTCCACATTTGTTTGCAGAGCACTTGCCATGCTCTTAACTAAATTTTGCTGCCATTTGCAGCACTCTAGCCCTTTCCATTGTTTTTTTAGAGCCATTTTAATGCCTGAAAGTTCGGGTCCCCATTGACTTCAATGGGGTTCGGTGTCCGGGTAAAGTTCGGAAAAAGTCCGGGACACGGACCCGGACTTTTTTTTCAAGTTCGGCTGAACCCGCCGAACACTGACATCCAGGTGTCCGCTCAACTCTAATCACGTATAGACAGTAATCAAATGATACCATCACTGTCATTCATATTTCATATTAAACCTCAAAAAGTATAATAAATAATCATTAATCAATAATGATAAATAACATTTTAATTCATATTTAAGATTGGTAAAATGATGTTATTGTATAGATCATGGTTTTTCTAGTATGTCTTGAAAAATAAAAAAGTTAACAGTATATTTTCTAGTGACTGTTATTGGTAAGATGTATTGCTAAATTTGTAAATCATAAAACAATGTAATAATAGGTTGTGCTTGGCTTTGGATTCCATTCTAATATTTCAATTTTTGTATTGAAAGGACAACTCACACATTTATGATTGGTATTGTCAGCCATTGTCAGCAGGAAAACTGGCATTCTGGTTTATGCCTCTCCAGATGTTTGAATGTCATCCTCTTTTCAACCAGGTAGCTTTTTACTGGGAGAGGTTTAACAACATTTTTGTTTTACATAAATGGTACAAAAAAGTCCCATATACAGTGCATGCTTTATGTGGAAAAGAAGAAAAATTTGTTCAAAGGCACTGTCAGAGTATAGAGGATATAAAATTGACTTGAAGAGCATACCTGTAGCACTATCCCCGTAGGGCTTGCTGTATGATGACTTGTTAGGCCTACTCTGATTACCAGCATACAGTCACTTAGTGTACAGTTCACACACTCATCCTTACTCCCAATGGCTCGTTGCTCAATAAACAGTCCAGGGGTATTGGTGTTTAGTATTTATTATGGAACTTGGATGGGAGAAGGGAATAGTGGGATAATCTGACTATATGCATTGGATAAGAACAACTCTCACTTGGCCTCACCAGTTTGCTTGTGGAAGCAGTCTCACAGATTAATCCATACTGCCACATGTATGGAAAGGGTTAAGTCTCCTTGCTCTTTCTCCAGCAATAGACTTGGTGATCTACATTCTCTTCAGGATACTCACTAGCATTACCTTTATTGACACCTGTCCATGGACTCTTCAGTCTCACAGCTTAATCCATACTGCCACATGTATGGAAAGGGTTAAGTCTCCTTGCTCTTTCTTCAGCAATAGACTTGGTGATCTACATTCTCTTCAGGATACTCACTAGCATCACCTTTACTGACACCCGTCCACGGACTCTTCTAGCTGCAGGTGTGCCCCCCCCCCCGGTCTGGCCCCTTGACACAGATCTGTACTCGCTGTACTGCAGAATCAGATCCTTCAGTGTCTCCCCTCATAGTCAGCTTTACAGGACCTCTGGTTCAGTTCCTTTCCAGGTCTTTAGGCCCTCAGGTCAACCACCTGAGGCCGCATGGCACCTCTACAGAGAAGGAGGCAGCCCCCCCCCCCCCGAGACTCTGCTCTCCAGCTAAAAGACTCTGAGCACATGTACTCCTTGCATTGATACAGTATCGCAGCATGCATAGAGGCATTTTCCTCTGCCAAATCACCAGGGCTGTGTCAAACATCTGTGCACTGGTTTGTGCCTCCCTATTGGACCAGTGTGAAACACTCTGCAGGCAGACTAAGACCCTGAGGCACCTGAGCACATGGAGTAAACCTCACTAGTCGATCATGCTCTCTGGTAGGCAGGGAACAATATAGATTTACCTGCAATCCCTCCAGTAAGCAGAAAGGATTCAAGACTATACTCTCTCTCTAGCACCTAACTAGGAGTGTGCTACTTAACCACAACCAATAACATTACTTCCTGGTCACTAAAGGATACTTGTAGCAATATAGTATAGCAAAATACATACACTGTTCACTGTTCAAAATATCCTGTAGAATGGTAAACAACAACAGGTAAAAGAAGAGTAAGTCTTGAAATGTTGAAGATGCAGATAGTTTTCCCACATAACAAAACCAGTAAAGAGTCAGCAATATATCTCTATTAAATGAATATTAGTGGAGTAGGAAAATTCAATTTTAGTGCTATCAGTTTCTGGTTTACAAAAAGCAGCTTCATAATGGGTAACAGGAGGGATTCAGGAACCATGTTCTTGGGGAGAATACCCAGGATACTCACTTTGGGATCTAAAGGCAGTCATAGTAAATATAATGCGTTTAAGGTTTGAAATTTGGAGTTCCAGTATCTAAACAGAATGTCATCTTTACAATATTTTTCTTAATCTGCCTTCAAAGTAAGCCTTGCTGGGACTGTTCCCTGAATGTCTCATGTGAACAAAGTATTTGTTTCTAGGACAGCTAAAAGGATGGTCATACTGCTGCACATAGACCCAACAAGGCTGTAGGAGATAATCAGGTTTTGCAATTTTTGGCCCTTTCAGATGCAGAGCTGGTGGGTAGCAAAATGTTGCCTTTTACCAGGATCCAGGAGATTCTCCTTTCTATTTTATAAAAACAGTTATACCACTGCTTAATAAAGCTTAGTGGACAGTGAAATACTTTGCACACCAACAACTGTGTGCACCAAGGAAGTCCCAGCAGAAAGAAGATATAAACTCCAGAACGATTTAACAGAGTGCATGATGTGAGGTCATATCATGCTAAACAGTATGTGTGGTCTAAAGTGGCAAAATAACTCAAGCCCACTCAATGTATACACCACACAAATATTTCTCAGTCCTTGTTCCTATGAAATATAGCCTAATTACTGTGATACAAATGAGAGTCTCACAGACTCACATACACGGCAAGACAAAAGATCATTTAAAAAAAAAAGCTCTTACATTACATATGTTTTTTTATAAACCAAGTATAGCGGTCTAAAGCAACCACTTTGTCTGAGCCTACCTAACATGAGAAATTCAGTAAAATAGTCAGGGACTACTTATTACCCAGACAGTAAACACTTCATTCAGGAGTATGCAATGTACAGTACAGCTTACAAAGTGTAATAGTCAGGAGTATGCAACAGTACAACATTTCATATAGGATGAAACAGTTAAGACTTGTACAACATAGTGTACAGAGTGAATTGGTCAGAAGCATGCAATGTACAGCATATTGCAGAGTGCATCAGTCAGGGCTATGTAATGTATAGCATAGTGTATAATGTATGCAAATGCCATGAGTATGTAAGATTCAGCACAGCTTTCAGAGTGAAGTGATCAGGAGTGGCCCCGTATGTTGGTGTTGCTAACCTTACAATAGTGGTTAGTGGAGAAGGGCTTGCTTACTTTTGTGCTCAGTGCAAGGCCCTTTACGGTGTTGGTAAGTAGAAACATGGTCCTTTATGCCCTATGTGCCCTCTTACAGTGGTTATTAGTGGAGAAGTGCCTTTTAGGTCGGTGGCCAGTGTTGTCTCCCCTCACGTTTGTGGTCAGTTGAGAAGTTCACTGTTATGGTCAGTGTATTATCACCTTACATTGGTATAAGTAATGATGTACCCCATTACATTGGCAGTTATTTTTATTAGACCATTGGTGCCAATATTTACCCAGCTCTGGCAGAAGAGGATCCGCTAGCTCTGGCTCTGCTGAGTGACATTGGCACTGCCATTATGCTAGCACTCCTGAAGCTGAATGGAAGATTGATCTACCTAGAGCTTCCAGGGTCTTGGCAGTTGGAGTTGTAGCAGTTTCCCTGGTATTACCTTGAAAGAAAATTTGAGTTGTATGTACACAAGCACAATTAGCTTTTTATTGTTGGCTGAAAAATTCCTAACCATGTTGAGTATTTTGTAAACTCTTTTCTATAGAATTCAAATGGCGAGGAGGAAAAAATTGCAATGAGTATATTTAAGCATATAGGCAGACATACATACATACTGTACATACATCTCTGCAATTGTTTCTATTGAACCTGAATGCAGTGGCAGCAAGCAAAACAGACTGTGTGAGTTAATGGAAAACCAAAATCATTTATTGCGGTTAAATTCTGTGTGAAAGGCTAACTAGATGACGCAATAACTAAATGAACGTGGCAATATTTAGGAGACTGCTTGGGCTTTTGACACAGAGATTCAGTGTCACAAATTCCCCTAATTTTCAGGTCATATCATTAAAGCTTGGCTGAGGATCACATTTCAGATTAAATTGACCAGAAGCTTCCAGCGGGAGCAATTACCCAATAAAACAATTGGAAACAAATTGACAAAGCAGTGGCATTATCAGAAGAGCTTCTCTCATCCGTCACTCATTCTCCAACACAAGTTCTTAATGGGAAAACCAATTTCTCCCAACTAATAGGCCTCCTTGGAATTAATCTGTGAGACAATAGGGTAAAGGAGTGGTTCTGCTATTAGCAAATGATGCAGAGCCAGGTTCTCATTATTACTGGCACTGCAGTCTCTGTATTCTGCTATTATGTTCTGAACACGAATTACAACCCTCATTTGAAGTGATTAAGTGGATATAATTATTTTTCAATTAAAAGTTAGGTATTCCACTCCAGATCCATCATTTAAACTTGCTTCCCTCTCTTTCTATCTCTCTGTTATTTGAAATATGCCCGTGTGTCTGCAGATTAGAATAAGTCATAGGATCATTAAGCCAAAAATAGAGCTTGTAATATATTTCCAAGCCTGTGAGCTAAAGATTCAAAGACTAATCGTGGAGAGGAAAGTGGGGGGGGATTAACAGAATTTCCAAGTGCATGTGTCATTTAACGGTTTATTCCCATCAAGGTGACCAGATGAAACATCTTACGTAGAAATACTTTTTTACGCTAATGACACTACATTAAAATGCAAGGTAGAGTTGAAATCTGAAATCTTTTAGCCTTTGTTTTAAACAATGCTTGATGTGTTTCATCTGGGATATATTTGTCTGCTTTTTAACTTGACATTGATGTTTTGAACGGTAAACCAGGTCTTATGTCTATTTATGCTTCTGTGCTTAAAGACACACATGTTTAAATTGTATTTTAAGCACCTTTATGTGCTTTCTATCTGCATGTATTCTAAAGTAGTTGTAAACCTCTGAAATTAAAAATAAACAAAGCATATCATTCTATAGTGTGTACTTGCTTCAATCCAAAGTGGTTATTTCTCTCTGCTGCCTCTCTTCTGTACTGTCTGCATGAGTCACTACTAACTAGTTTGCCAGACAATCTTGGGAAATGCCCCCACCCCTCCCCCCATCCTCCAACACGCGGCAAGTGATTGACAGCCTCAGCTGGGGTGTGTCCTTTCCTTTTACTCAGGTCTCAGATTACACTGAGCTCTACTTTCATACAGTGCAGTGTGTGAGGGTAGATCCCTGCCTCCTGGAGCTGAGAAAAAGCCTTTTATCTGAGTGTTTTGGAAGGCTGTAGAAGAAAGACAGCTGCAGATAAACGGGTACAAAACGTGTCATTACAAAACGTAATCATGGGATAACAGTTGAGGGGGGAGGGGAGAGAGAGGGAGAAATTTTTGATTTATAATTTTTTTTTTTTTCTTCTCTTTTTTGTTTTCTTTTATCCTTCTTTTCTCTTGTTTTATTAAATAAGGTTAGAAAATATTAGGGACAATGGAGAGCACCGATGACTTTAGTTAATTGTATCAATTAAGCCCTACAGCCTCGATTGAATTTAGTTTAACAGATGATGTTGGAAATAATTTTGTGTTGAATGCTTTATAATGTAGAATGGACTTGAAATGATGTATTGGAATATTTTCATTGTCTCTTTTGAATAAATAAATAAAAAAAAAAAAAAAAAAAAAACGTGTAGAAGGATTTGTTTAATCTCGGTGTTTGACCTGATGCAAGTCAATTGAGTGGGTATATGTAAGGGTTTACAACCACTTTAATTTGTTTTCCGCATAGGGGTTTTTGCTGGACTTCCTGTTTATTTTGTGTAGTTGTATGCAGAGAAAGTAAGATCCGCTATATATGTGCATCATTTGCAAAAAAATAAATAAATCATGAGAACTGTATAGCAGCAGTCACATGGCACTCTGTGTTAGTTTTGTACAGTGTAGCAAAGCTCATATAAGGCACAAAGTGAATTGACCATTTGGTAATTTAAGAGGTCAAACCACTGTGAAGGTTTGTTGCAAATTTAGATTTTTTAAAAAAATATATGTTCTTGTTAAATGGCTATATTTGCAGCTACCTCTTCTCATACAAAGGGGTCTATGTATAAAAAGTTAATTTTGTAGATGTGACAAACATATGCACATTTAAGATGAAAAGTGCCGTATTTTCTCTGAAATATGTAGTTTCCATATTGTCAGTGTCACCTAGTTGTCATAATGTGTTTATTTCCTGATTGGGGAATTTATGGGGAAAAAAAGCATTATGGCCACCTGGTGGCAATGACGATATAGGAACTACATATATTAGAGAACACATGGTGATTTTTGTTCTAAATGTACAGATTTATGTCACATCTGTACAATGAACATTTTATACAAAGACTGCATAACATAGATCTGGCTGTAGGTTGAGAGTTAGCATATGGTGTCTACTTTATTATACTATACACATATATGCAGAGGTGTAAATATCTATTTTTTCTGGGTAAGGGTTTCAGCTACCAAATTATAAGATAGTGTGGCATTCCTAGAACCATCAAAGATCTGGGGAACCCAGAGGAGAAGAATGAGGCATTGCGCCACAGCAAATTGTGGGTGTGGCAAAATTGTGCTAACAGTGGGAAGGGCTTAAAACCTGAATCTACTTACTACTCATTTAAACCTACATGGTAACATACTGTATCTCATAGTCCTTAAAATCATGCTTTAAAACCTAAAATAGTGGGGGGAAAAGCTAGCACAAGGGATTGTACTTAATATCAAGGTGAATTGTCCCTTGTGCAGCTGACTGCAGTTTTAGTTGAAATCCTCTGTTATCTGGTCCTTCTTCCTTATAATCCTGCAGCCATAACTCTTCGGATGTACTGTCATATGCACAGGAGAGTGGACTATGCCCACCCTTTCCACCCACCTCCTCCATTTATAGAAGTTGCACTATGGTTTCCATAAATAAATAAAAAAAATGTACAATCTGAATGGAGGCGGTTAACCTTGCATTCATCCCACATTGCATTAATACACACAGTACAACAGTGTAATAAAACATAGAGCAAGCATTATAATAGTACACAGAATTCAACATTGTAATTCCTCCATCTAACCTACATTCATGGAGCACCTTTCGTTTGTGGAAGCTATAGTATAGCTTATATGAATGCGAGGGGGAGGAGAAAGAACAAGCATAGTCGGCACTCTTGACAAAGGATGGGCATTATGTTTGAGTCGAACGTACGTTCGACTCAAACATTGGGTGTTCGTATGTTTGCTGAACACACAAACACCTGGGGCGCTCGGCGGGAAGTTTGCCCACAAGCATTAGATGTTTGTGATTGGCCAAAGCATGCACCTGACCTGTATGCTTTGGCCAATCAGAGCACAATGTTCTGTCAGAGCCATGATTGGCCAATAGCAGGGTACCTTTAGCCAATCATGGCTCAGGGGTTAAGTCCATGCCCCACACTAAATAAGGCTGCTGCTTACACACCAAACATGTGTAGTGTGTGACAATAGAGATTATGCAGGTAGTTAGTAGAAAGTGAGTTTAGTCAGTTAATGCAGTCAGGGTAGTGTACAGGCATACTCCACTTTTAAAATGTATGGAAATGTTGTAGTCCTATATGCCCTCTCCGTGCTCCCCAAGTTTGGTGTCCCTGTCACTTATGGCTCGTGAGAAGTGCCATGTGAAGCTGACCAATTTTTCCCATAGATGCCAATGTTAAAAACTGGGAGCAATGCAATGTCAAGTTGACCAAGATTTCCCATAGATGCCAATGAGCATTGAAAGCTGAAAATTGCTCTAGGCAGGAAGGGGGTGAAAGTTCCCTGTATTTTTGTGGTTAAGAGGAACCCTATGACATATTTTTAAAAAAGGGCCTGGTATGGCAGATTAGTAAAAAAAATATTCAAAAGCCTGGCAGATCAGCAAATATCTGAAGCCTGCACTTTTACTTGTCATTTTCATAGTTATTCATAATACCTGGAGCAAAGGTGGCGGTTAATATTCTTTATAATTTAATGAATTGTGCTTCTGAGGTATCAAAATGTGACAAAACAATCTTTCAAAGGCATTTTGAAAAGAGCTTTTGTTTTAAGTTGGGTTGTCATCAGATGTTTGCAGACAAAATTTTATTTATTAAGGACCCCAGGCACACACATAATGGTGCTGTTTTGTGTAAAACTCCATCACTTTTTTTTTGCAGTCCTAATTTACAAATGTAATCATTATTAACCACTTAAGCCCCGGAAGATTTTACCCCCATTCCGACCAGGGGGTATTTTGCGATTCGGCACTGCGTGAATTTAACGGACAATTGCGCGGTCGTGCGACGCTGTACCTAAACGAATTTGACGTCCTTTTTTTCCCACAAACAGAGCTTTCTTTTGGTGGTATTTGATCACCTGTGCGATTTTTTGATCACGCGCTATAAAAAAAAAAAGAGAGTCAATTTTGCAAAAATAGCAATATTTTTCACATTTTTTTTATATGAAATTCCCCCAAAAAAATGTAAAAATCAAAATTTTTTTAAATTTTCGGCCAATTTGTTTTATGCTACCTATGTTTGGTAAAAAAAATCGCAAAAAGCGTATTTTGATTGGTTTGCGCAAAAGTTATCGCGTTTACTAACAAAGGGAAAGATTTTTGTCATTTTTGTTGTTTTTTTTTTAACGCGTAATGGCGGCGATCTGCGATTTTTTTTGCGGTACTGCGACATTGCGGCGGACAGATCAGACCCTTGACTGACATTTTTGACACTTTTGGGGTTACCAGTGACATTTCTACAGTAATCAGTGCTATACATATGCACTGTTACTGTAAAAATACACTGGTAGTGAAGGGGTTAACTTTATTTGGGAGGGAGGGGCTGTGTGTGTCCCTAGGGGCGTGGTTTCTACTGTGATTGGCTGTGGCTTCAGCTGTAAGGACACTGATCAATGGATCTACATACTAGATCCGAGTGATCAGTGTCTTTGCAGCGAGGAGAATGACAGGCAGTTTGTTTACACAAGCTGCCTGACATTCTCCCTCTCCCCCGCCGATCGCCGAGTGGCCGGCGGACATCGGGTCCGCTGGTCACATGCGCGGGGGGGTCCGTGACCACGCGGGAGCGGGAGCGCGCCCCCAGGGGCGCGCGCTCGCTCCCTAGACCCTCACAAGCAAGCAACGTAGTTCTACGTTAGTTTGCCTGTGAGGGGCTGACCGCCGACATAGATAGTCGTGCGGCGGTCGGCAAGTGGTTAAACAATTAATCCAGAACAGAGTTGGGCCCCACACCATCTGGTTTGGTTCGCACCAGAACTCTCGAACATTGCAAACGTTCAGTCCCGAACCGCAAACCCGAACACGAAAAATCAAAAGTGCCCATTTTGAAGAATTATATGCAAGTTATTGGCCACAAAAAGGGTAAGGGGACCCGGGTATTGCCCTGGGAGACATGTATCAATGCAAAAAAAGTTTTTAACAATGATTGTTTTGGAAGGAGTAGTGATTTTAATGACGCTTAAAGTAAAACATTAAACATTAAAAATGTATTTAAATGTAGTGCCTAGGGGTCCCCTTAGTCTGCCTGTAAATTGGCACATGTGTACCATGTAGAGAATCTACGGCAGCAAAACTTTTATTTATATATATATATATATATATATATATATATATATATATATATGACATTTAAATAAATTTTCCCAGCTGCAAACTCTCAAATATTTGCAGGCAATACAAAAATGTGAAAAAAAAAAAAAAAAACCCCACCAAAATATAGATCCATCATAGTTACATAGTATATATAGTGAGGTTGAAAAAAGACACAAGTCCATCCAGTTCAACCTACGTTGATTGTGTGTGTTTACTGTTAATAGTACATTGTAAACCCCTGTATGTTGTGGTCATTAAAGTGCCCATCTAATAGTTTTTGAAACTATTGATGCTCCCTGCTGATACCACTGTTTATGGAAGAGAATTCCGAATCCTTACAGCTCTGATAGTAAAGAACTCTTTATACATTTTTAGGTTAAACTACCGCGTGTCTTTTTAAATTCCCTTTTACTGAAAAGTTTGTTCCCTATGCTAGGGTCACCAGTACGGTATTTGTACATTGATATCATATCCCCTCTCAAGCGTCTCTTCTGCAGAGAGAATAAGTTCAATGCTTGTAGTCTTTCCTTATAGCTGATGTCCTCCATTCCTCTAATTATCTTTGTTGCCCTTCTCTGGACTCTCTTTTGTTCCAGCACATCCTTCCTGAGGAAAGGTGCCCAGAACTGGACAGCATACTCAAGATGCGGCTGGACCAGTGTCCTGTAGAGTGGGAGAATTATTGTTTTATCTATGGAGTTAATCCCCTTTTTTATACATGCCAATATTCTGTTGGCTTTGCTTGCAGCAGCTTGGCATTGCATGCCATTGCTGAGCTTGATGTCTGCTAGAACCCCCAGGTCCTTTTCCATCTTAGATTCCCCCAGAGGTTCTCCCTCCTAGAGAGTAACTTGCCTTTGTATTTCTGGTACCCACATGCATTACCTAACATTTTTCAACACTAAACCTCATTTGCTATGTAGTTGCCCATCCCATTATTTTGTTCAGGTCTTCGTGTAAGGTTACCACTAGTAATGAGCCCTCATTTTGAAGGCTTAAATGCAATAACCCCCAAAAAAGTATATGGGGGGGGGGGGGGTCCGGGTACTGACTTGGGGAACATGTAGCAATGAAAAAAAACAATCGTTTTTAAAGGAGCAGCAATTTACTGATTTTAATGAGGTTTAAAGTGAAACTATAAAATTGAAAAATTTCTTCAAATATCATGCCTGGGGGGGGGGGTCCCCTGAATGTGCCTGTAAAGTAGTGCATCTCTACGAAGTATGTAGCCTGCTGCAGCAATACTGACATTTCTAAAGCAAAAAACGTAATATACAAAAATACATACAAATTTCGAATCAAATATACTTGTCATACAGGGGCATAAAAATTGGGCCTTGATTGTTGGTGATGCCTGAACACCGTAACCCCTCGCAGTTACTCTTGCTGGGTGCAGGAACGGGCCCTGCTGCTAAAATATCCATACAAATTTGAAATCGCATGTACTTGTCATACAGGTACAGAAAAATTGGGCCTTGGTTGTTGGTGGTGCCTGAACACCGTAACCCCTCGCAGTTACTCTTGCTGGGTGCAGGAACGGGACCTGCTGGTAAGAATTCCATACAAATTTGAAATTGCATGTGCTATACAGGTGCCAAAAATTGGGCCTTTGATGTTGGTGGTGCCTGAACACCGTAACCAAGCCCTCGCAGATACTCTTGCTGGGTGCAGGAATGGGACCTGCTGTTAAGAATTCCATACAAATTTTTAATTGCATGTGCTATACAGGTGACAAAAATTGGGCCTTTGCTGTTTGTGGTGCCTGAACACCGTAACCAAACCCTCGCAGATACTCTTGCTGGGAGCAGGAACGGGACCTGCTGTTAAGAATTCCATACAAATTTGAAATTGCATGTACTTGTCATACAGGTGCAAAAATATTGGGCCTTTAGTGTGGTTGGTGCCTGAACACCATAACCCCTCACAGTTAGCAGGGCACAGGGACCGGGCCTGATGTTAAAAATGACATATGACATTTAAATTGTAGGCACCTGTCATACAAGTGCAGAAAAATTAGACCTTAGGGGTTGGTAGTGACCTAAGCCAAAAACACTGTTGGAAGCTAGCAAAATCAAGGTAGAGGAATAGGATAGGCAGCATATGCAGTCTTCAAGGGATAGCAAATTAAATCAGTTATATCAGCATCAGTGGCTTGATTGCTCTTGTTGATCCATGACTGGTTCATTTTGATAAAAGTCAGCTGGTCAACAGAGTCTGTGGACAGACGCTCTCTTTTGTCTGTCACAAAACCTCTAGCAGCACTGAGCGGCGTCCGTTCGGAAAGCACGCTGGAAGCAGGACAGGCCAGTAGCTCCATTGCATATTGAGCCAGTTCTGGCCAGTGGTCCATCCTCAATACCCAGTAACCCAGTGGATGCTCAGCTGGAAAGGTCTCCAAGTCTGCTCTTGTGCCTATAATCATGCAACATATGATGGAGATGCTGCCAATGGTTACTTAAACCTAACAGCCCTGGGTGCTGCTGAGGATAAAAGAACTGTTTAAAGTCATCATCAGCTGGCCGCCTTCTCCACTGCTCCTCATTTGGCTGAACGATGCATCAGAAACAAGTCCAGAGAATGTTGACCTACCAGTGTCTGGAAAGGCGGTACACACATTTTTTTTCAAGGCATCCTCAAGATGTTTCATCTTCTGCTCCCTCTGTGAAGGCAGGATGAGCTCTGCAACTTTACCCTTTTAACGTGGATCAAGAGGGGTTGCCAACCAGTAATTATCCCTCTCTTTAATAGCACGAATCCTCAGGTCCTTTCGCAGCCTTTGCAGAATTAGGGAGCCCATGCAATATAAGTTGGAGGAGGCATGAGCTTCTGAGTCCTCTGGGTCACTAAGAATGACATTGTCAGCAGGAGCAACCTCTCACCAACCAAGTACAACTCTTGGGGTTTCTGGGGAATCAAAACCATCCATTGAAGACTGTTGTATGCTATCCTCTACATCCATGTTGCTGAAATCCTCATCCTCCTCTTCCTCCTGTGTGTTTTGTGGCCCTGCAGGAATGATCTCTGCATAAAGGGGCCTTTTGAGGAAATGAAGTCCTCCTCCTCCCGCTGTTCTGCCTCAAGTGCCCTGTCCATGATTCCACGCAGCGTGTGCTCCAGCAGGTAGACTAGCGGGATAGTGTCACTGATGCATGCATCGTCCCGGCTCACCATCCATGTGGCCTCCTCAAATGGTGGCAGGACGGTGCATGCATTTTTAATCAAAAGCCACTGGCGTGGCGAAAAAAAGCCAAGCTCCCCTGACCCTGTCCTTGTGCCATACTCACACTGGTACTCATTGATGGCCCTATGCTGCATGTGCAGCCGCTGCAGCATTGCCAACATTGAGTTCAACCTGGTGGGCATGTCACAAATGAGGCAGTTGGTGGGCAGGTTGAATTCCCGTTGAATGTCAGATAAGCGAGCACTGGCATTGAACGAATGGCGGAAATGGCCACAGACTTTTCTGGCCTGCCTCAGGAGATCTTGGAAGCCCAGGTATCTACTCAAGAAACGCTGCACCACCAGATACAGAACATGTGCCAAACATGGAACATGTGTCAAGTGTCCCTGTCAGAGGTCGGAGAGAAGGTTGGTGCCATTGTGGCATACAACCATTCCTGGCTCAAGCTATCGTGGCGTCAACCATCTCTAAGCCTGCCCCTGCAGAGCTGACAGAATCTCTGCAGCGGTGTGACTCCTATCCCCTAGACAGTCCAACTGAAGCACAGCATGGCATCTTTTAGCCGGACTGATTGCGTAGCCCCTTGAATGCTTAACCACTTTACCACCGGAGGATTTTCCTGCTAAAAGACCAGGGGTTATTTTGCGATTTTTTACTGCGTGACTTTAACGGACAATCGCGCGGTCGTGCGACGCTGTACCTAAACGAATTTCACGTCCTTTTTTTCCCACAAACAGAGCTTTCTTTTGGTGGTATTTGATCACCTGTGCGATTTTTTGATCACGCGCTATAAACAAAAAAAGAGCGTAATTTTTGCAAAAACAACAATATTTTTCACTTTTTTTTATATGAAATTCCCCCAAAAAAAAATGTAAAAATCAAAATTTTTTAAAATTTTCGGCCAATTTGTTTTACGCTACCTATGTTTGGTAAAAAAAATCGCAAAAAGCGTATTTTGATTGGTTTGCGCAAAAGTTATCGCGTTTACTAACAAAGGGAAAGATTTTTGTCATTTTTGGTGTTTTTTTTTTTAACGAGTAATGGCGGCGATCTGCGATTTTTTTTGCAGTACTGCGACATTGCGGCGGACAGATCGGACCCTTGACTGACATTTTTGACACTTTTGGGGGTACCAGTGACATTACTGCAGTAATCAGTGCTATATATATGCACTGTTACTGCAAAAATGACACTGGCAGGGAAGGGGTTAACAGTATTGGACAGGGAGGGGTTAAGTGTGTCCTAGGGGCGTGATTCTAACTGTGCAGGGACAGGTCTACTAGTGTAAAAACAAAGATCAACAGTTCTACATAGTAGAACTGTTTGATCTTCACTTTTACACAGGGAGAACTGACAGGTGGCTTGTTTACACAAGCCGCTCTGTCTTTCTCCCGCTGTACCGGCGATCGTAGTGTGACCGGCGGACATCGGGTCCGCCAGTCACACTCCCGCACTCCTCCGTGAACGAGCCGAGGCGGGCGCGCGCCTCAGCGGGCGCGTGCCCGCCCGCTATTGGCTCTGGAAGGAGTGACAGGCGAGCGACGTAGACCTACGTCACTCTGCCTGGCCGGGGCCGACTGCCGCAGTAAATATACTGTGCGCAGTCGGCAAGCGGTTAAGGAGCACTGCTGCTTCAGAGGATAATTGAGCAGATAAGGACATGGAGGAGGAGGAGGAGGTGGTTTTGTAGCCAGATGTGGCAGAACCAGCACCAATTTTTTGGAGGTGTGGTGACAAAACAAGCTGCAACACTGAACCCTGTCCTGCATCCTTCCCAGCTGCCAGCAGAGCTACCCAGTGCGCCGTGAAAGAAATGTAATGTCCCTGTCCATACCTGCTGGACCACGAGTCAGCAGTAATGTGCACCTTCCTGCTGACCGCTTTGTCCAACGAGGCCAAAACACTACCTTCCACATGACTGTAGAGAGCCGGAATGGCTTTACGCGAAAAGAAATGCCTTTTTTTAACCTGCCACTGTGGTGCAGCACATTCCACAAATTTGCGAAAGGGAGCTGAGTCTACCATATGAAAAGGCAGCAACTGTAGTACTAGCAAGTTGGCCAAGCTAGCATTAAGACACTGAGAATGTGGATGGCCGGGACAGTATTTCTTTCTACGGTTCAAAAACTGGGGTAGTGAAATTAGCCTGCTGCTCAAGTCAAGCGGTGGTGTACTGCTAGCAGATTGGGTGCAAGTCTCTGTGCCACCCATTGCTTTACCACCATTCCTCTCAATGTTGGTATTTGAGAAGGCATGAGGTATAGTAGGGTTAGAGATCACAGATGAGGAGCAAGGTGATGTATGCTTGTTTTGATCTGGTGCCTCTTTCAGGTGCTGTTGCCACGGACTGCATGGCAGGTCATCATATGCCTTGTCAAGCATGTGGTGCCCAAGCGGCTGGTGTTCTGGCCATGCTTGATCCGCTTTAGACAGATGTTGCAAACAGCAACGCTGCGGTCTACTGCACAGGTGCTGAAAAAGCCCACACTAATGAACTTTTGGGAGTCCGCAGGGATTTTGCAGCACCCTGCACCTGTGGAGCTCTGTGCTGTGAGGCAATAGGTTGGCTACTGCTATGGCGGCCCTTGGAGCACATCCTGCCTTGTTGTTGTTCAACCTCCAACTCCTCCTCCACCTCCTCTATTGTGTCAGTCACCCAAGATCTGTGATGCTTATAGGATGTACCCAAGTGACCGATGAACAATACTCTCACTGATATCTGATGTAAGCTATAATCCTACAGAAGATCTGTGATGTTTATAGGATGTACCCAAGTGACCGATGAACAATATCCTCACTAATATCTGATGTAATCTATAATCCTATAGAAGATCTGTGATGCTTATGGGATGTACCCAAGTGACCGATGAACAATACTCTCACTGATATCTCATGTAATCTATAATCCTATAGAAGATCTGTGATACTTATAGGATGTACCCAAGTGACCGATGAACAATTCTCTCACTGATATGATGTAAAGAAACAAATCTCTCCCTGCCTGAAACACGTTCCTGGCCCTCCCTACATCGCTAGGAATGCATCACTCACTGGCGCTGCCCTGTCTAAAAAAAATGCAAAGAAACAAATCTCTCCCTGCTTGAAACAGGTTCCTGGCCCTCCCTATACTGCTAGGAATGTCTCTATGCACTGTCTGACAAACTCCAAAAAAAGCTACTCTCTCCCTGTCTCACACGCTTCCCTCTCCCTGTCTCCTCGCCCTCACAATCACACTACACGCTGCGGCTGAGCGGGCAGCCTTTATGTAGTGTGGGGCGTGGCCTCTGAGCCATGATTGGCTAAAGGCAGCCTGCCTTTAATCCAATCATGGCAGAGATCATTCGATTGGCCAAAGCATGAGGTCAGGGTGCATGCTTTGGCCAATCACATAATGTGCTGCACTCACAACGTGCGTGCAGTGCATTATGGGAATCTCAAATTTTCCCCGAAGAAGCACATTTGTTCATCATTCGACGAATGATCGATCGACCGATGTTTTGAGTCGAACTTAGCCTCCGCTTGAACTCGACGCTCATCCCTAGTTACCACATCCTGTATAGAAGATATTGGCCTGCTTAGCATAGTATCGTCCACAAATACTGAGATTGTGCTGGTTCTCCCATCCTCTAGAACGTTTATGAATAAATTAAACAGGATTGATCCCAGGGCAGATCCTTGGGGGACCCCACTTTCCACACCAGACCAATCCGAGTACTCATCATTTATCACCACTCTCTGGACTCGCCCCTGAAGCCAGTGTTCAATCCAGGTACACACCCTATGGTCCATACCTACGTACCTTAGTTTGTACAGTAAGCGTTTGTGGGGAACTGTATCAAATGCCTTTGCAAAGTCAAGATACACTACATCTACAGGCTTTCCTTTATCTAGATGGCAGCTCACTTCTTCATAGAAGGTTAATAGATTGGTCTGTGAAGAATGATTCTTTATGAATCCATGCTGATTACTACTGATGATACGGTTTTTGTTACTAAAATCTTGTATATAGTCCCTTATCATCCCCTCCAATAGCTTGCAGACTATTGATGTTAGGCTAACCTGCCTGTAGTTCCCAGGGATATAGCTCGGCCCTTTTTTAAATATTGGTGCCACATTGGCTTTTCTCCAATCAGCTGGTACCATTCCTATCAGTAAACTGTCCATAAAAAATTAGGAACAATGGTCTGGCTATCACCTGGCTAAATTTCTTAAGGACCCTCGGGTGTAAGCCATCTGGTCCCAGTGACTTATTTATGTTAAGTTTTTCAAGTGACATGTTATTAACTTTAACATTACAGTCTAGGTTACTGTTTCACTTAGCTCTGTACCGTTATTGTTTTGAGGTTTCTGTATCCCCCCAATTCTTTTGTGAAGACTAAGCTGAAGAATTTATTTAGAACCCGTGCTTTCTCTCTGCTCTTTATAGCCAGATTCCCTTCATCATCCTTTATGGAGCCAATATGTTCTGGCCTCACTTTCTTACTATTTATATACCTAAAGAATTTCATTCATGACATCCACCACACCATTGTCCTGGAAAAATAAAAAATCTCTGCATGCAGCGAGGGCTACCGCCATCTACCCGCTCCGCTATGTGACAGTTCTTAAATAGGTAAGGGGTGGGGCCACCTGGCAACATCACCAGGTGGCACCGCCCCCTTGTGACATTACTGACCCAGCATGCAATGGTCGGTGCCGTCACATAGTGGGTGATATCACCAGGTGGCTCTGCCCCTTACCTATTAACCACTTTACCACTAGAGCATTTTGCTGTCTTACGTCTGGGCCACTTTTTGTGATTCAGCGCTGTGCGACTTTAACTGACAATTGCGCAGTCATGCGACGCCGTACCCAAACAAAATGTAAGTCCTTTTTTTCCCACAAACAGAGCTTTCTTTTGGTGGTGTTTGATCACCTGTGCGATTTTTACTTTTTGCGCTATAAACAAAAAAAGAGCGTTTATTTTGAAAAAATAACAATATTTTTAACATTTTTTTTATATGAAATTCCCCCCAAAAAAGATGTAAAAACCAATTTTTTTTTTAATTTTTGGCCAATTTGTTTTCTGCTACCCATGTTTGGTAAAAAAAATTGCAATAAGCGTATTTTGATTGGTTTGCGCAAAAGTTATTGCTTTTACTAACTAAGGGAAAGATTTATGTAATTTTTGGTGTTTTTTTTTTTAACGAGTAATGGCGGTGATCTGCGATTTTTTTTGCGGGACTGCAACATTGCGGCGGACAGATCGGACCGTTGACTGACATTTTTGACACTTTTGGGGGTACCAGTGACATTACTGCAGTAATCAGTGCTATAAATATATATGCACTGTTACTGTAAAAATGACACTGGCAGGGAAGGGGTTAATTTTATTGGAGAGGGAGGGGTTAATGTATGCCTGGTGCTTACTAACTTGTGGGGGGGAGGTGACTGAGTGAGCCAGGGACAGATCGGATGTTCAGCTATGCTGAACACTCCGATCTGTCACTCCCTGTCACTTAGGAGATCCGCCCGCTCTGTTTACACAGGCGGGCGGATCTCCAAACTGGATTCCCCGACGATCGGGGCAGAGCAGCGGCGATCGCCGCCGCTCCTCCCCTGGCCCGACTCCCGCTGTGAATGAAAACAGCGGGAGCGCGCCTACAGGAGCCACTTTGCTGCAGTAGCAGCACAGTGGCTAGTGTTAAAGTGGTTAAACCACTTACCCACTGGGCACTTAAAACCCCTTCCTAACCAGACCAATTTTCAGCTTTCAGTGCTCTCACATTTTGAATGACAATTACCCATATGAAATTTTCCTCCTTTTTTTTCACACAAACTGAGATTTCTTTTTTTTTTGGTGGTATTTAATCATCATTGGGTTTTTTATTTTTTGCGCTATAAATGAAAAAAGACCAAAACGTTAGTAAAAAGATGCATTTTCTTAGTTTCGGTTTTAAAATTTTGCAAATTTAGTAATTTTTCTTCATAAATTTTGGCCAAAATGTATACTGCTACATATCTTTAGTAAAAATAACCCAAATAAGTTAAAATGTTTTGGTCTTTGTGAAGGTTATGGAATCTACAAACTATGGTGCCAATCATTGAAAATTGATCACACCTGATGTACCGATTTCATGAGACCCTTACAAGTCAGAAAAGTACAAATACCCCCCAAATTACCCCTTTTTGTAAAGCAGACATTCCAAGGTATTTAGTAAGAGGCATGGTGAGTTTTTTGAAGTTGTAATTTTTTCCCAAAATTCTTTGCAAAATGAAGATTTTTTTTCCACAAAATGGTCACATTACAAAGTTATTTCTCACACACGTTATTGGCGTACTTGCAACTACACCCCAAAATACATTCTGCTTCTCCTCCTGAGTATGGCGATACCACATGTGTGGGACTTTTCCACAGTTGACCACATACAGAGGCCCAACACCCAAGTAGCACCTCCAGGTGTCCTAGGAGCAAAATTTACACATATCATTTTCTGACAACCTATCACAATTTTGAAGGCCCTGGAGCCCCAGGACAATGGAAACGCCCACAAAATGACCCCATTTTGGAAAGCAAACACCCCAAAACATAATCTAGGAGCCATAATGTGTCTTTTTGAACGTCACTTTTTTTTACACAAGTTTTTGGAAAATGTGGAAAGAAAATGAATACACATTTTTTTATTACACAAAGTTGTCCATTTATAAGATATTTCTAACACATAGCATGTACATAGCAAAAATGACACCCCAAAATACATTCTGCTACTCCTCCTGAGTATGGCGGTACCACATGTGTGACACTTTTACACACCCTAGCCACATACAGAGGCCCAACATGCAGGGAGCACTGTCATTTCCTGACTTCCTATTAGAATTTTGTGAGGCACTGTAGGGCACTGTTGAGCACTGATGTGGCATGGATGTGGCACAGATGAGCAATGATGTGGCATGGATGTTGCATGGATGAGCAGTGACATGGCATGGATTTGGCATGGATGAGCATTGATGTGGCATGGATGAGAACTGACGTGGCTGGATGTGGCATGGATGAGCACTGACGTGGCATGGATGTGGCATGGATGAGCATTGATGTGGCATGGATGTGGCATGGATGAGCACTGATGTGGTACGGATGAGCACTAATGTGGCATGGATGTGGCATTGATGTGGCATGGATGAGAACTGATGTGGCATGGATGAGCAATGATGTGATACGGATGAGCACTGGTGTGGCATTGATGTGGCACGGATGAGCAATGACATGGCATGGATGAGGAACAGATGAGCACTGACGTGGCATGGATGTAGCACGGATGAGCACTGATGTGGCATGGATGAGCACTGATGTGGCATGGATGTGGCACGGATGAGCACTGGCGTGGCACGGATGAGCACTGGCATGGCATGGATGAGCACTGGCATGGCATGGATGTTGCATGGATGAGGCATAGATGTGGCACGGATGAGGCATGGATGGGCATAATTGAGGTATGGAGGAGGCAGAGGATGGGTGCAGCTGCAGTTTCTCTCCTCTCCTTGCACGGTGTACCGGTCGTTGTGTACAGTGTGCGAGGAGAGGAGATAAATGAACCGGACATGCGCCGGTTTGTTGACAAAAGATCGCTCCATCATTGGATGGAGAAAGCATGTGGTAAAGGGCCGCTGTCATTGGCCCTTTACCACGATCCATGATGCGCCGGGTCCCTGGGACCCGGCGAGCATGAACACTTCCATGTGCGCTCCCCAGGGGGCACCCGGGAAGCGCGATTCTAGGAGGAAGTCATTGTACACCCTCCCAGAATAAGCCGTCATTCGGCTACGGCCCGGTCGACATGTGGTTAAGAACTGTCACGGGGTGGGGGATGTTTTTTTTATTTAATAAAGGAATTGCCAAGAACTCTGTGTGTGTTTTTATTTATTTCTTTTTTTACACATTTTTGGTGAATATGTAGGGGTACAATGTATCCTATACTCATTTACATGGGAAGGGTGGAATCTGGGGGCCCTCCTTGTTAAAGGGGGCTTCCTGATTCCGATAGGCCCCCTGACCGCAGACCCCCACAACCACCACCCCAGGATTGTGGGTAAGAGGCCCTTGTCCCCATGGGACAAGGTGCTTTGGCATGGAAGGGCAGAGCCCCCCCCCTGCCCCAAAGCAACCCCCCTATGTTGAGGGCATGTAACCTGGTATGCTTCAGGAGGGGGGAACTCACCCCCCTTTCCTGGCCTGCCAGGCTACATGCTTAGATAAGAGTCTAGAATGGGTTTTGGGGGGGCACACTCCATTTTTTTTTATTTTTACATTTCGGAGTAGGCTTCCCCTTAAAATCCATACCAGACCCAAATATGCAGCAACCAAAAAAAAAAAAAATGTGTATACAGCACTAAATGTAATGGAATGCTGTTAAACACTGCACTACACTATACTCACACTACACTATACTCACACTACACTATAATCACACTACACTATAATCACACTACACTATACTCATACTACACTATAATCACACTACACTATAATCACACTACACTATAATCACACTACACTATACTCACACTACACTATAATCACACTACACTATAATCACACTACACTATACTCACACTACACTATACTCACACTACACTATAATCACACTACACTATACTCACACTACACTATAATCACACTACACTATACTCACACTACACTATACTCACACTACACTATAATCACACTACACTATACTCACACTACACTATAATCACACTACACTATAATCACACTGCACTATACTCACACTGCACTATACTCACACTACACTATAATCACACTACACTATACTCATACTATACTATAATCACACTACACTATACTCATACTACACTATACTCACACTACACTATACTCACACTACACTATACTCACACTACACTATACTCACACTACACTATAATCACACTACACTATAATCACACTACACTATACTCACACTACACTATAATCACACTACACTATAATCACACTACACTATACTCACACTACACTATAATCACACTACACTATACTCACACTACACTATACTCACACTACACTATAATCACACTACACTATACTCACACTACACTATAATCACACTACACTATAATCACACTACACTATACTCACACTACACTATAATCACACTACACTATAATCACACTACACTATACTCACACTACACTATAATCACACTACACTATACTCACACTACACTATAATCACACCACACTATACTCACACTACACTATAATCACACTACACTATACTCATACTACACTATACTCACACCACACTATACTCACACCACACTATACTCACACTACACTATAATCACACTACACTATACTCACACTACACTATACTCACACCACACTATACTCACACTACACTATAATCACACTACACTATACTCATACTATACTATAATCACACTACACTATACTCACACTACACTATAATCACACTACACTATATTCACACTACACTATACTCACACCACACTATACTCACACTACACTATACTCACACTACACTATAGTCACACTACACTATACTCATACTACACTATAATCACACTACACTGACACTTCACTATAATCACACTACACTGACACTCTACACAATAACACTGACTAGCTATCACTGAGCCCTGCTCTATCTATCTCCAGCAACACACTGCAAATGGTTCTGGTGTGAAGGAACATTTTACAGTGTTGGGTGGAACTCGTATCCAGAATCACTGCTACAAGCAACAATACTATCTTATATATAGAATTACAACTAAGCTGTATAGACTGCCAATCAAGAGGTTTCCTAAAGTGAGATAGAATATACAGTATGTTCTGTAAGCCACAGAGGTATTGAGTCTTTCACCCTTCATTTTTATTGACATGAGAAGGAAACACAGATTGAAGACATAGTTTAGTGCCTCCAGTAGAGAAAGGTCTTTTGGTTTGTATTGGCTTTAAATAATTTCTCTTTTTTAAAATGTATGTCTAGCCAAAAGGATTTTTTTTTTAGTTTTGGATAGAGTAGGAAATGGTTAAAACCCCATGAGATATTTTTTTTTCTTTGTTCTTTAATTACCATTGGGGAAAATACCCTTCACATGGGATCCAGAGACACAATAATAAGTTAGAGAAATCTTACATAGTGAGGGGATTTCCCCTCTTAAACAGTTGTCCCCAGAACTGGTGTTCCTATTCAAATATTCCTCTTATCTCATGTTTCTGGGACAATGCTAAAATTTTGTCTCTTCTCTCACTTCCTTTTTTTGTGATAATGGTCACCAATTAAAATAGAGGGGAGAATCTCCCCAATGGGGACACACACAAAAGTTAAAACCAAACCCATCTTCATTTGATCCAAAACTAAGATAAAAAGGTTTTACCTAGCAGTACAGAATTGCATGCGATTTTTAACAGTAATGTGGTGCGATTCCTGTCCAAATCACATGCAGTCTCCCATACTGCTCCTGTGTGAACTTAGACTGAAGTAACTATGGAAAGCCTGGGTTCATACAGAAGCAGTACGGGAAATGGCATACAATTCAGGCAGGAATTGCACTGCATTTCTTTTCACATTAAATGTGATTCTTTGCAGTGCGTTTTGAGCCCATTCATTTTGTACAGGCTCAAATCGCACCGCAAAGGTATCGGTTTTCGGGTACTGGAGAATTTGCGCAAGTATGAGTACTCATACAAATACTCTGTATCGGCACCGAGACAGATACCGGTATCGATGCAACCTTACTTTAAATTGTATGGGAAATGCCAGATAAGAATGCAACAGGTGTGACATTTCCAATACAGCTAAAATACAATGATGTACAACCTTTGGATTTTTAGGAATTAATTGAATTTAGCCTTTGCTGGAGAATGCAACAAAATACACAAATTCTTTAAACATATACCTGCCCAAAGCTAAATGGTGTCACAAAAATGTGCACCACTAGATGGCAGCCATGTGTCACACGTTCTTTCCTAAGAGATTTTTATTTTTCCAGTCTAAAATTTCTCAGTAGGATGATTACATAGAATGCACAGCCTATACCCCAAAGTCTTACATTCAAGGGCAAACTTTATAGCATGTATAGTTTTCAGAATGACTGAGTTCAGTTTGCGCTTTTATAGTTGAACAGATTTTACAATCTGCTAAGCAACATGGCAGAGCCATTCTCTACAACATAATGAGTTTTATTAGAGCAGCTCCTAACTTGTAATGATGCAAAAATCACACTTTAGGTCATCTTGTTAACAATAATAAATAGGAGATTTTTAAAAAGCACTATTATTATCAAAAGAGTAAAAAACATGGCCTGCTGCCATGCTAAAAAGTCTAAGACTCTGAACTGGTATGTCAGCAGCAGTCTAATGCTTGCTTTTGGGTGCTGATATTGTAACATCCAGTTTTTTTACGGGTAATAATAATAATAATTAACAAAAAAAAAAATATATATATGATTCTGTTCACAAAAGGGAATAAGCATCACTGTCTGTGCCTTTATATTGTCTACCTGTATACCCGTAATCTTTGCCTGTATCAGAGCCTTCAGCTCTGATAACACTGCCTATATAACCCCATGTTTGTGTTCTTTGCCTATAGCTTTGATCTGTCTGTTGTCAGGCTTTACCTGAGTTGTCGTTAGCCTGTCTGCCCTACAGCCCCAAGTTATTCGCTTGTAGTTGTACTGCCTGTGTGTGGCTTTGACATTTTTGCCTGCAGCCCTGACCTGTTTCTGCTTGCCTTCAGTGCTTTAAGCTTTGGCCTTACTACTTGTAGACCTGACCTAGTCCTCTTTTCTTAAACTAGCCTGCTGCAGTTGGTGAGAGCTCTGTGCAGGCCAGTCAAGTTCCTCCACCCCAAACTTGCTAATCCATGTCTTTATGGACCTTGCTTTGTGCACTGGTGCACAGTCATGTTGGAACAGGAAGGGCCATCCACAAACTCTACCCACAAAGTTAGGAGCATGAAGTTGTCCAAAATGTCTTGGTATGCTGACACCTTAAGTTTTCCCTTCACTGGAACTAAGGGGCCAAACCCAAACCCTGAAAAACAACCCCACACCATAATGCGAGCCAGGCATTTTTTTTTTTATTATTTATTTATTTGTTTATTTTTATGATTACCTTTATTGCTGTCACATAGAGAGTCAGTACCCCCCATGTGATAGCATACTGGAATGATAGGTCCTCCTAAAGCTGGGCACATATGTATCAAAATTCTGGCTGAATTTCGATCCTTATGTACCCTTGTCTGTTCAACAGAAGCTAATCATTAGACCAGCTTCTGTAAAACATTCCTGAAGGAAAACCAGCATTTAATCAGCTGCTGCAGCCAGTGGCTGCAGTGTTGATTATTGTACTCTGATGAGGGGACTCTCTGCTGTCAAAAAACAATAGCCAAGTGAGGCAGACTCCTGTATCCGCAGCACTTGTGTGGATGCATGAATCTGTGAGGTGTTTTTTTGGTCAGTGGTTGAATGAAAAATAAATCTCAAAGTGTTTGCCCAGACTTTTTGAGACATCAGGGATATTTTTGACCCATAATTACTTCTTTGCCTTTGAAGTTGATAGAGCACAGATTGTGCTTTATTAGCTCCTTACCTGGCCACAGCAGCCTGGAAGTAACATGACACACATTGCATCTGTGTTCATTCACTAAAGGGGAGTGCAACAAACATACATTTTTTTTAAGAGGAGGTGGGCTCCCTTCAGGTTTATCTGCCCTAAACCTGTCCATTTTAATGCATGTGCTTCCATTGTTGGCGACTCACAGAAATTAGAGTTAGATCCACAGAAAATGGGGTGCCGTGCCGGGGCTCTGTGGCTTACGCATGTATTTGCAAATGCGTGCAACTAAACCCCTGTTTTTAAAGCATACTGTTGGACAGGCTAATTCCGTTGGTCACAGGCTGGTCTGCAAGTTGAGCTTGGAAATGTATTTATTTTTTTTTCCACTTGCTGGTGTTCCTCTGTTCCACCTGCCAACACCCGCACTGTCAGGGAAAGTCAGGTGGGGGAGACAGTACCTTCAGCAGGCTTTGGAAGTAATCACTTCCACCTAAAAGACCATCATCTGCTTTATAAATTAAAACACATTCCCAGTTGCTATAGCTGTTGGGAGTGTATTATAAAATTCCATTCTACCGGCCATCATGTAGAAACGGCGTTGGTAAACAAATAATTATACATAATAGGTTTTATCAGGTGAATGTTCAAGTTTAGGCCGCTCCAAAAAGAATTGGGAGGGAGTAGATATCTCTCACCTTACTAATGTTAAACAACTGAAATCAAAGTTTTTTTCAATGAGCTGGCAGCATCTTTCAGCACAAAAAAGACATTAGATTGCAGCACTTGGATCCTCAGTTTGAACCCTGGCCAGAGCCCTATCTGCATGGAGTTTACAAGTTCTCCCAGTGCTTCCGTGGGTTTCCTCCAATACTCCAAAACCTTGCTGGTAAGATATCTGGCTCCTGTCTAAAATTGTCCCTAGATTGCTAGACTGCTATTCTACTTAGTGTACTCAAGATGGCTTCCCCAACACCACTTTAATAAGCCTTGTGAGTCCCAAAGTTAAAATGTGTTACAGAAATACAAAATGATTGATGAATACAGCTGGTATTGTACATTTTCATGGAAGTTCTATGGACACCTTTTTTCATGTTGCAGTTTTGCTAATTCCAGTTGGTTGGTCTCCATCTCCATTTGCACCGCTCTCCAGCCCTTCGGTGCACAAACTGTTTCCTGCTAAATATTTAAAATTTTGACTCATTTTTCCAGAGCACCTACTGCCATTTTTCTGCACCCCAGTTCCTATGTTTTTGTGGACAGTTGAGCCGTTTAGTGTTGTTTCCACATGGGGGAAATTGCTTTTTTTTTCTCCGGACAGTAGATACAGTAAATGTACCTAGGTCCCACTGATTTCTGCCAGTTCAGTGCTGATGGCACTGTGGGACATTTTTCAATGTGGAAGGAAAGTAAGCATGATGGGTCTTTCATCTGCTACATTAAGTTTCCTTTGCCTACCATTGCGTCTATGGTTCTCAATGTTGCCTGATCAATGGTGTCCTCAATGCTAAAAAGTACAAGCAGATACTTATCCATCATTCCGTACCATCAGGGAGGCGTGTGATTAGCCCCAAATTTATTCTGAAGAGGATACTGACCCCAAACATACAGCCAATGTCATTAAGAATTATCTTTAGTATAAAAAAGAACAAGGAGTCCTGGAAGTAATGGTTTGGCCCCCACAGAGCCCTGATCTTAACATCATCGAGTCTGTCTGGGATTACATGAAGAGACAGAAGGATTTGAGGCAGCCTACATCCACAGAAGATCTGTGATTAGTTCTCCAAGGTGTTTGGAACAACCTACCTGTCGAGTTCATTCAAAAACGATATACAAGTTTGCCTAGAATAATTAATACTAGTTGAAAATAGTGGGGTGCGCTAAAACAAATATAGGAATCCAACCAAAATACAAAAATCAAATTGTATGTGTAGGATATAGGTGCATAATATAATTCAAAAGTCCATAATGAATAAATCATAAGTAATGAGTATATGGTAAAAAGGCGCTGGTAATCTTTAAAGTGCTGTGTGTAAATGCTTCTAAAAATAACTTAAAATATTTTTCACAAGGTATAAAGGCTTCAATAGTGCAATATATCTTAAATAATTGATAAAGTGCAAGTGCTATCAAACTTCAGTGCAAAAATTATATAAAACTTTTTTTGAACCAGTGCTTACTTGTGCATCCACAAAGGATCAACTATTGTGCTCACAAATTTAAAGTGTTAAAGTGAAAAATGTGCTCTATAAATAATTATATTTTAGTCCAAGTCAATTCATGCAAAAGGATTAGCAATTCAATCGCTTGGATCTTTGGTGCTTCAGGTGTAGGGGAGTGTCACTCGTTGCCTCTTACCAGATAAGGGCAGGTCGCAAGGACCCCAACGCCTGTGATCCCTTTCTTTAGGTGGATCAAACCTTTAATCGGCTCCTTTCTCCAGAGTATCCTGCTCCTTACTCCTATTATTCGTGGATATACATATTGTACATAGGGGATACGGTCCGCATGTATAAAGATATATAAGATAGCCGAACAATAGTGTAATACTGTTGGTTTTTAATGGAAATACACAAATAACAAATAGTTGGCTTCTTACATTTTGTTGTGCCCTCCTGGCACTGGGCAATTTGTATAGATTGCTTGCGGGTATCAGGAAAAGAGTCCTCCAAGGATCTGCAGTATCCCCTTTGTGTCTCCTATTTCCCTGCTCGCATGCAGCAGTCGGCTTGCGTTCCAGCCTGTGTGTCAAAAAGCCCTTACTTCCTGTTTCCGGGTATCAGCAGTGACCACTATGGAATGAACACTACTGTCAGGACCCGGACTTGAACCTGGGACCTCTAGTGTGTCTGCCAATGACTCTACTTGCTGAGCCACCTGGAATGCTGTATGGAATGAACACTACTGTCAGGACCCAGACTTGAACCTGGGACCTCCAGTGTGTCTGCCAATGACTCTACTTGCTGAGCCACCTGGAATGCTATTCCTATTGGACATCTCAGTCGATGTCCAATAGGAAGAAACGCGTCAGAGAGGAGGCGTAACCGTCACGTATGATCGCTCGTGGTCCGTGCTGCAGCCGGACACAAGCTACCTTGAGAAATTCCTGCAAAAATACTATCTATGCTGATTTACCAACCATCTCCTGTAATTGCAATACTGTTTATCTATTAAACTGTGTAGAAGATATCACACTATTTGGCTGCTTTTGTTCTTCATATCCTATGCTTGTGAACCATCGGCTTTGTGGTCTGAGAGTCACCTTGCTGTAGGCTGGAGACAGCGGAGGAGTAGGGGATATCATTGAAATACAAGTGCTTACTACCTGCTGTTTGGTAAGAGACCATTTTGGGTGGTTCACTTGGAAGATTGGAAGCACTTTAATCGGTGGTCATCAGTTGATTTGTAATTTGTGTGCACCTTATTTTTCTGTCTGGTAAGGAGGAATTTCACCTGGTGGTGGGTTTTCACAACTGAAGTTCAAGAATTTGCTTCACGATTATCAGTTTGAATTCATCACTATGGACACTTATGATTTATTCATTATGGACTTTTGAATTATATTATGCACCTATATCCTACACATACAATTTGATTTTTGTATTTTGGTTGGATTCCTATATTTGTTTTAGCGCACCCCACTATTTTCAATTATTATTTGTATTCATTTGGCACTGAATATCGGTTGCAGCTTTAACCATTATTTGCGCTCCCTTTTCACACACACAAATAATTAATACTAGTTTGAAGCCAAAGGGTAGTTACACCAAATATTGATTTGTTTAGGTTTTTCTGCTTACAGCATTTGTTCACACCTGCCTAAAACATTTGCACAATATCGTTCAAATATATACTGTATATATTAATATATATACAATATATAATATTTTATTATATTTTTCTTGTGACAACACTGAAGAAATAACACTTTGCTACAATGTAAAGTAGACCGTGTACAGCCGTGTTGCATAACAGTGTAATTTTGCTGTCCCCTCAAAATAACTCAACACACACCCATTATTATCTAAACTGCTGGCAACAAAAGTGAGTACACCCCTAAGTCAAAATGTCCGAATTGGGCCCAATTAGCCATTTTCCCTCCCTAGTGTCATGTGACTCGTTTGTGTCACAAGGTCTCAGATGTGAATGGGGAGCAGGTGTGTTAAATTTGATGATATCACTCTCACTCTCTCATACTGGTCACTGGAAGTTCAACATGGCACCTCATGGCAAATAACTTAGTAGCAGTTACATATTAGTAGTTGAGGTTGAATAAAGACAATAGTCCATCCAGTTCAACCTGTGTAGGTGTGTGTGGCCGTAATCGTTTCACATACCCTCTCTGAGGATCTGAAAAAAAGAATTGTTGCTCTACATAAAGATGGCCTAGGCTATAAGAAGATTGTCAAGACCCTTAAACTGAGCTGCAGCATGGTGGCCAAGAACATACAGCGGTTTAACAGGACAGGTTCCACTCAGAACAGGCCTCCCCATGTTTGACCAAAGAAGTTGAGTGCACGTGCTCAGCGTCATATACAGAGGTTGTCTTTGGGAAATAGACATATGAGTGCTGCCAGCATTGCTGCAGAGGTTGAAGGGTTGGGGGGGTCAGCCTGTCAGTGCTCAGACCATACGCCGCACACTGCATCAAATAGATCTATATGGCTGCCTTCCCAGAAGTAAGCCTTTTCTAAAGATGATGCACAAGAAAGCCTGCAAACAGTTTGCTAAAGACAAGCAGACTAAGGACATGGATTACTGGAATCATGTTTTTTGGTCTGATGTGACCAAGATAAAAATATTTGGTTTAGATGGTGTCAAGCCTATGTGGCGGCAACCAGGTGAGGAGTATGAAGACAAGTGTGTCTTGTCTACAGTCAAGTATAGTGGTGGAAGTGTCATGGTCTGGGGCTGCATGAGTGCTGCCGCCGCTGGGGAGCTACAATTCATTGAGGGAACCATGAATGCCAACATGTACTGTGACAAACTGAAGCAGAGCATGATCCCCTCCCTTCGGAGACTGGGCCGCAGAGGGCAGTATTCCAAAATGATAATGACCCCAAACACACCTCCAAGAAGACCACTGCCTTGCTAAAGAAGCTGAGGGTAAAGGTGATGGACTGGCCAAGCATGTCTTCAGACCTAAACCTTATTGAGCATCTGTGGGGCATTCTTAAACGAAAGGTGGAGGAGTGCTAGGTCTCTAACATCCACCAGCTCATCATGGAGGAGTAGAAGAAGACTCCAGTGGCAACCTGTGAAGCTCTGGGGAACTCCATACCATATTTTTTTTTTCTTTTGCTTTAGCCCTTTGTCTGCTACAGCAATTTTTTTTCATGTTCTTGCACACATGTTTGCCCATTTTAGGCCAGCTAGATTTTCAAAAGCCCCAAAAGCTTCACTTACATGTTGAATTAATAGTTGGCAGCAGCCAAAGGGTTAAAGATGACGCACAGCCTACAAATTACCCAATATGGCTGTTACAAATAGTAATGGGCAAATCTGCCCAAGCTCAGTTCTCCAAGGGTTTGATGAATCCCGCTGATGTGCAAGGGAAGGGGATTAACTACAAAAATGGGGAAACTGTAGAGGATACAGCAGTGCAAAGCTGGCCAGAAGTAGAACAGTTTCCATTAGCAAAAACAGGAGTAACAGGTATATGCCTAACTTTTATTTTATCTATGGGGGGGGGGGGGGTATGCTGAATATAACTGATAAAGTGTGAGGTGGTTAAGATGCTCACTGTCCTTTTTTCTTTCAAAAGATGCATCCGCATTCTGAAACAAAAGACCATTTTTTAAGAGAAGTCTTCCTGCAAAAAATAAAAGGTCCTGTTAACGGAAAATTATAAACAATATAGTCTTCAAAAAAATGGAACTCCCAAAATGCCCCACCCTTCATTTTAAAAGGGAAAAAAATCAACAACAAAATCAGGTGTAATAATAATAATAATAATTATAATAATATTAATAGAATAAAAATAGAAAAGTGGCAATTGGGTTGAGTGCCCAAAGAGCTAGTAATCAGAATGAAAAAACAAAATTCTAACTGACCTTTATTTCTGACAATATATTTTATCAGCTTTCCCTACAGCAGCTTCCAATACACTGACTGTATCTGTTGTATGTCCCCCCCCCTCCCCCCTTCCCTTTTCATAGTGAGGGGACTGGCTTATACAAAAGCCCCTGCAGTGCATTATGGTTTACCTAATCTCTGGGGTGAACCTGCACAAAAAGGTACTGGGATCACAAATCTCTAACCCACAGGATATGACTGAAACACATGGTAGCCTAGAGCATAAGAATCACAGCAGTAGCACACGATGTTAATATGTGTACATATTACACAAGTACTGTATATAATAAAAAAAATATATAGATCACCTTTTGTAGAGGTTTTGTAATTTATGCAGTTTATCTTCACTTGCTTTTTCTCTCTGTGTAGAGAACCCCCTGCAGCATCCATAGTTGTCCTGTATGCTGTGTAATAGACAGCTCAAACATAATACCATCCCCTCTGCCGCCATTGAGAGTTGCATCAACCAAATCACCTCACTTATCAATCTTTCACACACAAGTAATACATGAATAATTTTTAGGTCTGTGCAGTTTTTTGTCAGCTCTTTGCAAGGGGTGAGGTAGATAGATAGAGGGCTACTGACACCAATATGTAGGCAGGTGAAGGTTGCAGTATATCCTCCAACCTGAAGGCGGCACTGTGCAGTTTTTCATCAAGCTGACAGGAGCCCATTTAAGACTTATTTTCTTCTGCTATGGACAATTTTATTGGATACCAAAATCCCATGAGATTTGGGCAGACTGGACTAGACTAAGAATCACATAAATATTGGAATCCTGCATTATTCGATGTGCCCGTTGTGTGGGAGTAAGATAGGGACAGGACCCCCCCACTGTTTAGGAAGAGCATAAAGTAGCATAAAGGAGAAGTACTGGTTGAGGAGAGAAAGAGTAGATATTCCCTTACAGGGTTTCTCCTCTGTTAACTTCCTGGAAGAGTCTCCCGCTGACAGCCAGATATCTGCAGGGACATTTGGGATGACGGTGTGAACATTTTGTGGTATGTAGTGCTATTGCTGTAATGTTACTATTGAAAAGTGCCTTGTGGATAAACACTGCCCTCTTCTGCCTGATGAAGTGTATTACCTGCAACATATGTGATGCTATTGCTGTATTTCCATGAATCGTCAATTTCTACAATATAGACAAAGTATATCCACGTGTGTTTATTTAAGTACACTGGGTAGGACTTACTCCCTACAATGTAAAGGTACTTGCTTCTCCTATACAATCATTTGTCATACTAACATAATCATTACATACTGGTAAACAAAAATGGCAACTGCCCCAACTCATAACTAGCCGAGGTGCACATGGAAGGACTTTACACGAAGCAAGCAACAACAAACATTTTTGCTAAAACGCTTATCAGCTAGCCAGCAAAAACAAATTATACAAACCAACAATTTGTGTAATTTTTTTTTTTTTTTTAATGCAAATGTATTTGCAGGCCAAAGTGCCTCAATAAGGCCCCTCTGTGAAGTGTGGACCATAACTCTAGTGTATGGGAGCCTCTATGCCGGAGCATAGAAAGCAATGTACACTGATGGAAGGTATCCCTGGAGGCAGCCCATTTCCCCATAAAAGGACACATCAGAAGCTCAGCACAACTGAAAGAGTCCACTAAATCCCCACACCAATACCAGCAAGCTTAAAAATGAAGTAGGGCCATACTTCTCCTGTGAGTCACAGGAGTGCACTTAGTTCTGCTGTGAACCATATTCAGCCAATAGCAGGCTAAAGTCTGCTGTTAGCTAATATCACTCAGCTGGTTCTGACTCTAGAGGAATCCCAACTTTAATGTCGGGATCCACCCAGATGCCTCACCAGCAGCTGGCTCAGACTCTCAGTGCACTTCTGGAATAAGCCCTCCGCTTACAGCCCCTCCACATCCCGGTGCTCCAGTGAGCGCTGGAGGGGCATAGCAGAAAGCCAATGACTGACAGTCAACAGTTCTCTGCTCACTGAAGACAATCAGTGGATATTTATCGCTTCTCAGTATAAGAGGCAGAGGGGGCAGATGCTGCATAACAGCAATGCTGCATCCAACTAGGTAAGTACAAGGGTTTGTTTTTTTTTTTTTGTTTTTTTTTTTGTAAATCCCACACTTTTTGAACAAAAAAAGCTAGGTATAAATAGGGATGTTGACATTTTTTTTTTGGCTTGCTGGAATTAATGTAGAGACATATTGGATGCATTTACCTGCCATTGAGAGGCATGCAACTTGGTTTCTGAGAATGTGTGAATGTGATATGCTTTTGGCTTAAAAATTAGATTTACATATGGCCTACTCTGATTAGGGGCTTATTGCATATACTCATAAACAAGCACCCTTTGGTGCACTCTATCAGTTGATAATTTGACATGGTGACAGGTTCACATTAAGCTGGTAAATCCTTTATTTAAGCCATTGAGCGAATATTACATACACTGAAAACAAAGAAATCGCATACATCCTGATCCTCTTCTGTGTAAACCTCCCATTAACATCACTGCATTGGATTTTAAACAGTAAAATTCTATAGCATAAAACATGTTGCACCTGTACCTAAACAAGGCACTGTGATGCGATTATCTTATCTGCCAGTATTGTCAGGTTAAAACGCTCACTCTATCAACATCTAATAGGAATCTTGGGTTTATCTAATCCCAAGACCTATTGTTCCTCATTGAAAACTATGTTTCTTTATCCTCCTATGGAAGATAGCAAAATCCCAGGCAGCCAGTCTATTAACCTCAGCTAACCTTCCCTGCACTAAATCACACCCTGACCTCGCTATGTTCTAAGCGACCTTACAAGCTAAGCATCATGGGATGTGAACTAGACTGATTTAATAAAAGACGTAAATGTATTTTATTAATGAAAGATGAGCAGAGAAAAACTTTCAAAGGATAGAATATAAAGGAATAGGAAAAAAAAAATGTGTAACATGGAGGGATTAAGTGCAATGTTAAATCCATTGCATTACCGTATTTGGTTGTCCTTTTTTTTTACAGGGGCCTGTTCATTTTTAGCACAATGTGAATTGTTTAGTTAATTTAAATGGTAGATCTAAATTCAAAGGTTCTGCTTTGTTCTGCTTTTTCTTTTTTGTGTGTGTGTGTTTCGTGTAGGGAAATGTATTTTATAGTTTTTACAATATTTTAATTGATAAATAGTAAATACATTTTCCAGCCATTTTTTTTCTTTTATCCCAAATTTGCTAGTGTTTTTGAAAATTTAGAACTGGTATAATCCATTATTTGGAATAGAACAACCAGGGGAGGAATTTCATAAAGTTTGGCCATTGTGGCCAATCTAATTTTCTTTTTTTTACAAATTTTAGGATTGTGGTGTTTGTCTTGATTCCTGTACAGATCCTATTACTACTTTTTGTTTCAATGCCTCATAAATGAAAAAAGAAATAAGCAAAAGATTATGTTAGGATAGAGTAGAGTGAGGCCAAACAGAAAAGTATATGACTAAAAAGAGGTAAGATGATATATGGAAATCACTAATAAATGTAACACCAAAAACCATTCTCTTTCCAAAGAGCCAAGGAAAGCTTGTATTGTGTGTTTATGCATACACAACAGGCAGGCAAAACAAGCTTACCATAGAAGAACCAGGCTACAAAAATTCAATCCAGCCAATAGACATTTTCAACAAGGTCAGCCTGCAAGAGTTTTGCTAGGTTTGGTATTACTTATGGACATCCACTATCTTTGAATGCCTTCATCTGAAGAAATAAGGTCCTGTTTCCCAACCAATGAAAGCCCGGAAGTGTGCAACTGCTGATTTGTTATACTCGATTCCTTGTTGGTATTTCGGATAGGTAATCTGAAGATTTCTCTTCTCTCCATACCATGTACCGCAATAGTAAGGTACTGATAAACATTGCATGAAAGTTGGAAGAATCAAAATAACATTGCTATGTGTATGGTGGAAAAGGTATCATAATAGATAACAGAAAATCAGTCTGCCATGTCTGTGATTTTTTTTTTTTAATCAGACTGGAAACAGAGAGAATTCTTTAATGAGAAGAATAGTCAAAGTGGTATCAAATCGAAAAACAAAAATATATTGCAGCTTACTAATCCTTAGATTTACATAATTGAACAAAAGCTGATCATTGTAAGCACACCTATCAGTGTTAAAAGAGAAGTACGGGGTTTCCTTTTTTTCCCTATTTATACTTACCTAGGTGGATGCAACATTGGTCCGATGCTGCATCTGTCCCCGGCACCTCTGAACTGAGAACTGAGCGATTGATTACTGCCAATCACTAGGTACTAACAGCTTCCGGAGCAGAGAGCTGCTGACTATCATTTAGCAGCTCTTTTCTCTGCCCCCCTCCTCGCTCATTGGAGCGCTGAGCTGTGGAGGGGCAGGGTGCGGCTGGCTCAGACTCCCAGCGGCTCACTGAGAGGCTGAGCCGGGTGTTAGTCCATCCTTGGTCGTGATGACGCGGTACCTGGACCAACATCTGTGACGTCAGCAGAGAGCAGACTTCTGCCCACTCTCTGCTGAAAAAGATCTGCACTCCTGGGATCCATAAGAGATGTACAGCCAAATGAGCTTTGGCTGTACATCTCCTTTAAATGGTTCATCTCAACCTTCTATGGTAGCCTTAACCACTTGCCAATCAGCCGCCGTACATATATTGCAGCAGGTCGGCTCGTTCCCATGAAATGACGTACCTGTAGGTCACTTCGCGGGACCATGAGTGGGGGCGTGCATGCCCATTCGCCACAGAGGAAGTTAATATGCGGGGCCTGACGGCCTGGATTTCTGCCGGGCACCCAAGATCGCTCCCCGTGGAGACAGATTGGCGGTTGTAGGAGTTGATCGATAGATCGACTTTTGCACAACCAGTCTGCCCATACATGGACTGAAATTCATCTGGTCCCTGCTGAACCAGTCCAATTTTGACCCATGCATGGCTGGATTAAATGGCACTTTTTCTGAATAGCTTGGTCTGTTAAAGGGAGTTGAAAAACAACAGAAAATAAAGGGAAAAAAGCCTAAAAAATAAAGAAAGCAAATGCAGCCACCACATCTAAAAATTGGTGAGCTGCAATTGTAATACAATTTTTTTGGGGGGTTCAATACCACTTTAAAGCAAAGGTAAAAAATGTTGGGAAAAGGGGAATGGGTTTCAAGGACCCCCCTTTTCCTCATGGGATTACCGCAGCGGGAGGTTTCTAGGTTCCCCCTGCAGGTGAGGGCGTGGTTACATAAAGGTGGTACCTGATAGGTGGGAACTTTGGAGGCTACTAGAAGCTTCTGGAAGCCCACTGGGGTCTATAAATATTAGGTGCTGACTGAAAACTGGCGCCAGACGCCGCGGGATATGAGAAGCTGCAGAGCTCAGACAAGAGTTATTTTCTGTGGTGGTCGGCGGTTTACCTCAGGATGAAGACTCTGCTCAGACAGCTGATAGAAAGGGCTGAAGCTGAAGGTGGAGAGGCGTGGATTTCGGCATTGTTTGAGCCTGCCTGCGCGGCATGAAGAGACTGGTGAGATAGCTGGAGTGAGCGGTATGTCACCTCAAGCAGTGGAAGGCTGTATTGAAGAAGCAGGCAGCTGTGCAGAGTCTGTGAGGGAAGATATTGAGGCGGTGACCAAGGAGCAGCAAGGTGGAGGGGGGAGTGGAGCTGGGCGAGGCAGAAGGATGGAGCACAGAGGAAGAGGAATGAAGAAGCCATATAGCCCACGGCCAGTGCACAGCAAAGCAGAAGAAAGGAGGGAGGAGTTGGAAGACAAGAAGAAAAGAGGCTGTGAGAAGAGTAAAGGGGCAGAGCAGAAGACATATAGGTCCCGCTGGGAGGCGGGGACAGAAGTAAACCTGCCTGAACACCAAAGGAGAAGAGAAGACCTAGATTATGCAAGGCGGGACGCTGTGGGTGTTAACACAGGTCCTGGCAGAAGAGGTGTGGCTTCAGGTAATGAGGCTGAAGTAATTGAAGACCAAGAAAGGCTAAATAGTGGTGAGTGTGGGCAGCTAGGTGTGTTGTCCTCATTGTCAGCAACTTTGTTGCAGCTTGTGAATAAATTGTCAGCAGCCCCCACAACTGATAGGAATGATGATTTTGCATCAGTATGGGGGGGTGAGAATAGGGCAACACATATGAATGGTAATGAATTAAAGCTGCCAATAGAAGCACCAGTGAATTTGTGTGTGAGTAAAGAGGCGGGTAGAGACCCTTCACCAGAGATTGAAAAATCATATAGAGAGGTGATGCCTTGTATACTGTTTTTCATGTGCCCATGGGCACAAAGGAAAGGATCTGGCGGAGAGAGTATATAGAATTATTTTCCTTACTCCCTAGTCAAAAGGAATATTATTTAAAAGAAAAAAACGAGGAGGATAAAAAGAAGCCAGTACCTAGATCCTTCAATAATTGGCTTCAAGCCTTTGTAACATTGTCCAGCATTCTATGTGAAAAGTTTCCTGAGCTTAGTACAGGTTTATTCCAGCACATAGAGATAATACTGGAAGCCTATAGAAATTTTGGTGGACTAGGTTGGTTTTTCTATGATGAGGCGTTCAGACAAAAAATGGCAGTACATGCAAGTATGGCCTGGGGTAGTAAGGATGTAGGGCTCTGGCTGAACCTATTTGTTCCCCAGAGACCTAATTTGCCCCGCTTGAACAGTACAGTGGTGAGTAACCAGGCCAGGGGCTACAAGAAAGGTATTTGCTTTGCATTTAATGACGCGCAATGCAGGTGGCCGAATTCTTGTAAATTTCGGCATGAGTGTGCGTTTTGCACTGGACCTCACCCAATAAGCAAATGCTTCAAAAAATTGTCTCAGCAATCTGGAAGGGATAGTTTTCAAAAAAGCCAAAACGCCAGTGAAATTGGAAAACATGGAGCCATGGCTGTGCAGTTACCGAGACCAAGTGACAGCACAGCTAATTAGACAAGGCTTTATGTCTGGTTTTAGCTTGCCAGTTTTTGAAGGTTTAGGCTGCAGTTGGGTGCAGAATTTAAAATCGGTAAATGAATTTTTGGATATTGTTAGAAACAAATTAATTAAAGAGTTACAAGAAGGAAGAATAGCAGGTCCATTCAGTTTTCCTCCTTTTCCAAATTTTCGCTTGTCACCACTTGGAATCATACCTAAGAAGGAGTTAGGCAGTTATAGATTAATACATCATCTATCCTACCCAAAAAAATGTTCCCTGAATGATCAATTTAGTGAAGACCTGTGTTCGGTTACATATACTTCTTTTGAGGAAGCGATTGGTAAATTGCAAAAAATAGGTTTTGATGGCAAAGGCCGACATAAAATCAGCATTTAGATTGCTGCCAATTAATCCAGAGAGTTTTAACTCATTGGGTTTCCAATTTGAAGGTATGTACTTTTTTGACAAATGTTTACCAATGGGTTGCTCTATTTCATGCGCATACTTTGAGAGTTTTTCGTCATTTGTGGAGTGGGTAGTGGCAAAGGAAGCAAGATCGAGTAATCTGGTGCATTACTTAGACGATTACTTATTTATAGGAAGACCAGACTCTCAAGAGTGTGTAGTTTTGCTTGAAAAGTTCTTTGAAGTGTGCAGGAAATTTGGCATCCCATTGGCAGAAGATAAAACAGATAAAACAGTATATACTACCACCTGCATTGAATTCCTAGGAATAACAATAGATTCAGTAAATATGGAATATAGATTACCTCAAGAAAAAATTGAAAGCATTTGCAGTACAATTGCAAAGGTAATTGGGATTAAAAAGGTTACTGTAAAGAACATGCAGCAGCTGTTGGGTTTGTTGGCATTTGCAACGAGGGTACTCCCAATGGGGCTTATTTTCTCTTGCAGGATGTACTTAGCGATTGCAGGTCTTACAAACCCATACGCGCATATACAGCAGAATTGAAAGAGGACCTCTTAGTTTGGCAAACATTTTTGAGAGAATTCAATGGGAGATCAGCATGGCAGGATGAATTTATCATCGATCAGGATTTTAGTTTATATTCTGATGCTGCAGGATCTGCTGGTTTTGGTACAATATGGAGAACGCATTGGTGTGCAGCTAGATGGCCATTAGAATGGTTTAAGAACGGTATAGTTAAGAATATAGTTTTATTGGAACTATTTCCGATAATTGTTGCTATAGAGCTGTGGGGTCCTTATTTTAAGAACAAGAGGATTCTAAGCTCTACTGACAACCAGGGAGTGGTATATGCAGTGAATTGTCTAACATCCAGGTCCAAACCGGTGATTCGTCTGTTAAGATATTTTTTTAATAAATGCTTGTGCCTTAATTTGTGGGTAAAAGCGAAGTATGTAAGAGGAAAAAGTAATGTGGTAGCTGATGCTTTATCGAGATTTCACATGAATCATTTCTTCCAGCTTTTTCCAGAAGCAGACACGGAAGGATCTACTTGCCCCCCGCAACTATGGGATATAGTGTGATCGCGGATAACATTATAAAGTCGCTGGCTCCTTCGACCTGGTCGGGTTACAGGGCAGCGTGGTTATTATGGCTGTCTTTTTTTAATTCGATTGGTATAAGAAAGTTTGAAGTGTCCGAAAGTTTAGCTTTGTTATTTGTGAACAATTTAATGGAAAGGAGGTACTCCTGGTCCCATATTAATAGGGTTGTATCAGGAGTATCTTTTTTCTTGCAGCTGCACTCATTTCCTTCATTAGCGAAGTTTTTCTCTATAAGACAAGCGTTGAAAGGGTATAAAAAGAAAAACCTAGCAGTAGATAAAAGAAAGCTTATTACAGTTCAGATGCTAAGCGAGTTATGTGTAGGCTTGGACAAAATTTGTTATTCACCGTTTGAGGCTGATATGTTTAGGGCAGCATTTTGTTTTTTTGCGGCCCTGAGGATATCAGAATTAGTTCCAAAAAATAGAAAACGTAAGGATGGTTTAAGGATTGATAATGTTCGGGCTGCTTTGGAGGGCATTAAGTTATTCTTGCAGTGGTCAAAGACGGATCAAGAAGGTAAGGGTTGTTGGATTACTTTAGCAAGGTGTGTTAAAAGGTTGGTATGCCCAGTGAGCTTGCTAAACAAATATTTACTTGATAGACCAAAGCAGGAAGGTTTTTTATTTATCCATCAGGATGGTTCGCCCATGACTAGATTTCAATTCCAGTCAGTATTGAAAAAAGTGGTAAGATATTGTAAGTTAAATGATGTAGTAATATCGTCACATTCATTCCGAATAGGAGCGGCCACTGAGGCTGCAAGGTTAGGTTTAAAAACTGAGAAAATTAAGCAAATTGGAAGATGGAAGTCAAATGCATTTAAGTTGTATGTGAGACCTAACTATATTTTTTGAATCACCTAGGTATTCACCGGATAGTGTGGATAGTCGGACATTCATATATCTTTTGGGCGAAAAGAAGAGCAGCTACTAGAAGCTATACTGAATCCCTTGGTTTGGATACAAGTTTATATACCGTTTGTTGGCATGGAATTAGGGGTATGGTGTGGGCGGATCTTCTGACAGAATTAGGAATTATGGCAGGTATGTGTTCCCACCCCGATGTATAGATAATACATTTGGGTGGGAATGACATAGGGCATATGAGAACGTTGGATCTGGTTTTTCAGATGAAACACTATGTCCGAACGATAAAAGCTATATACCCTAGCTCGGTGGTGGTTTTTTCCGAAATCATTCCCAGGTTGCAGTGGACAAGTTTAAGTGTTGGCCGGTATGGGGATAAGATTCGTAAAAGAATCAATAGAATAATGGAGAAGTTCATGTCTTTGGGTTATGGGTTTTCCTTTCGCCATTTAGAATTAGAAGGCAACATTAAAGGGTTGTATAGGGGCGATGGGATTCATTTGTGTGAAATAGGGATGGATATATTCAATAACAATCTCCAGGCATGCATTGAGAAGGCCGCGGTTTGGGGGTAGACAGAGGAGGTGCTAGGTGCACGTCCTCTGTCTGTTTGGGGACAGTGTAAGCATATGGTGATATGGTTATTCAGCTCGAGCTTTAATAGCTGAGTTGAAATTTGGTTTGGAAGTTAAAAGTTAGAAGTTACATAGTTACATAGTTACATAGTTACATAGTTAGTGAGGTTGAAAAAAGACATCAGTCCATCCAGTTCAACCTATGATGTGTGTGTGTGTTTGCTTTTAACCGTACATTGTATACCCCTGTATGTTGTGGTCTTTAAGGTGTCCATCTAATAGTTTTTTGAAACTATCAATGCTCCCTGCTGATAAAACTGCTTGTGGAAGAGAATTCCATATCCTTACCGCTCTTACAGTGAAGAACCCCTTATGCACTTTAAGGTTAAACCGCCTTTCCTCTAGTTTTTGTGAGTGGCCACGTGTCTTATTGTATCTCCTTTCACTGAATAGTTTGTTCCTTATGCTCGGGTCACCAGTACAGTATTTGTACATTGATATCATATCCCCCCTCAATCGTCTCTTCTCCAGAGAGAATAAGTTCAGTGCTTGTAGTCTTTCCTCATAGCTGATGTCCTCCATTCCCCTAATTATTTTTGTTGCCCTTCTCTGGACTTTCTCCAGTTCCAGCACATCCTTCCTGAGGACCGGTGCCCAGAACTGGACAGCATACTCCAGATGTGGCCGGACCAGAGTCTTGTAGAGAGGGAGAATAATCTCTTTATTTCTGGAGTGAATCCCCTTTTTTATACATCCCAGTATTCTGTTGGCTTTGCTTGCGGCGGCTTGGCATTGCATGCCACTGCCAAGCTTGTTGTCTACCAGTACCCCCAAGTCCTTTTCCATCCTAGACTCACCCAGAGGTTCCCCCCCTAGTGAGTAGCTTGTTATTCTTGTGAAGTTGAAGTTTAATAAAAGTGTAATATTTTGAAAACCAATTAATAAAGGCCGTGGCCAAAAGTTTTGCCAGTAAGAAGTCTAATTGTGTTATTTGCATGTCTGGAGATTGTTGGAGAATAAATAATGCTGCGTGTTATCCCATGTTGGGAAAAGGGGAATGGGTTTCAAGGACCCCCCTTTTCCTCATGGGATTACCGCAGCGGGAGGTTTCTAGGTTCCCCCTGCAGGTGAGAGCGTCATTACATAAAAAAGGGGGACAGTGTAAGAATATGGTGATATGGTTATTCAGCTTGAGCTTTAATAGCTGAGTTGAAATTTGGTTTGGAAGTTAAAAGTTATAAGTTATGTCGTTATTCATGTGAAATTGAAGTTTAATAAAAGTGTAATATTTTGAAAACCAATTAATAAAGGCCGTGCCAAAAGTTTTGCCAGTAAGAAGTCTAATTGTGTTATTTGCATGTCTGGAGATTGTTGGAGAATAAATAATGCTGCGTGTTATCCCATGTAATTCCCTAGAAAGGTTGTTCCATAAAATCTTCCTGTAGAAAAACAAAAGAAAGAAAGAAATGTTCATAATGAAAACATATTACTACTTTGACTTTACCCTTCAGTATGTATAATTTATATGTAAATCTGCGTATATTTTGTATTATTTTTTTCTTTATTTTTATTTCTTATATTTCTTTTATCTTGAAGGCTACATTTAGTGTTTTTAATGCCTCACTTCTTAGGAATAAAACAAATGAAGTAACAGATTTTAGGGATGATTTACTAAAGGCAAATAGAATGTGCACTCTGCAATTGCAGTTTCTCCAGAGCTTAGTTAATGAGGGAGAGCACTACTGACTTCCACCATCCAATCACATGCAAGCAAAAATGCATTTTTTTTTTTTATTTTCCTTGGATGTGATTGGGTGTTCTTTGCAAAGTGAAGCTTCACTTCATTTACTAAGCTCTGAAGCAACTGCACTTGCAAAGTGCAATGTCTTCTTGCCTTTAGTAAATCAAACCCATTGTCTGTAAGTTTTTTGTTACTGATATTCAGTGTTTATGTATAGTTACTTTAACCACTTGCTGACCAGCAGCAGCAGTTATACGGCCTTACCTGTGCGATTGCCACTGGGCACCTGCTATTGCTCCCCGTGAAGAGAGAATGGCGGTCTGCTGTTGTAAACACAGCCAACTGTTGTTCCCTCTGGAATTAATGCAGAGCTCCTGTGTTCCTCCTATTTAGGAACACAGATCGCTGTATTGATTTCACAAGCCCACCCCCCCCCCCCCCACAGTTAGAAAACACCCCCTAGGCTCACATGTAACCCTTTGATTGCCCTTGGGTTAACCCCTTCCCTGCCAGTATCATTATTACAGTAACAGTGCCTATTTTTAGCAATGGTTACTTTAGTAATGTCACTGACCCCCCAAAAGTATAAAAAATGTCAGTTAGGGGTCCGATTTGTCCGCCCGCAATGTCGCAGTCCTGCTAAAAATCGCTGATTGCTGCCATTACTAATAAAAAATAAAAATAAATAAAAATTACATAAATCTTTCCCCTAGTTTGTAGACGCGATAACTTTTGCGCAAACCAATCAAAGTACGATTATTGGGATTTTTGTTACCAAATCATGTAGCAGAAAATTGACCTAAAATGATGAAATTTTTTTTTTTTTTTTGGGGGGGGGGGGGGGTGGGATGTTATATAGCAGAAAGTGAAAAAATGTTTTTTTTTTTTTTAGTTTTTTTTTTTAGAATTGTTGCTCTTATTTTGTTTATAGCGCAAAAAAAAAAAAAAAAAATTGCAGAGGTGATCAAATACCACCAGAAGTAAGCTCTATTTGTGGGGAAAAAAGAACATCGATTTTATTTAGGTACAGCCTCGCACGACCGCACAATTGTCAGTTAAAGTAACGCAATGGAGGATCGCAAGAGACAAAGCTGAACTCAGAGGCAAAAAAAGGACCATGAAATGAGCTCCACAGCACTGAAAGAGTCAAATGCTCATTTTGTCTATGGGATACATAAAAAGCAACTATACTTACTCCTATACCTTACTCTTCACTTCCACAGGCTTCCTCCCAGCTGCCTGTCTGGTCCCCCAGAGCCGCTTCACTCTGCTGTTACTTCAATCGCAGGTACACTGATGTCATCACTTGCAATGCAAGCATTCAGAGGTGTGCGGAGCCTATTGCATAAGGGTGTGCACCCCAGATCTCAAACACACATAATAATAATAATAATAATAATAATAATAATAATAATAATAATAATTTCCCTTTGCATCTTTTAAAGTATTCTGAATCTGAACATAGGTGTGGTATGTACTGCATATATACATATACTATATATAATATCATCAGTATGTATATACAAACATTTTAACATGTATTAACATGGACAGTGTGAGTAGGGCAGTGGATGGTGTCAGTCTTTTTTTTATTATTATTTTATTTCTGATTATTTTTTACAATTTTATTTTTCATTATTATTTTTTTTTACAATTTTTTTTTAGGAGTCCCGTTGGGGAGCTTTGATGAATTACAGACCTCTTATTCATCACTTTTGAGACTGAGAAAGGGACTGAGGACAGTGATACCCTAGTCCCTTTCTCTGCAGCCTCAGCTGCACTGGACAGTGCTTTGCTTAGTGGGTTCCTGTTAATTCACACAAAAACAAAACATATTATTCACAGTTTCAATCATGAATGAACACAGGGAAGTACAGATCACTGATCTGTGTTCATCCTGAAACATCCCTCTGTGTGCCCAAAGCAGCAGTGGGCAGGAGAGGAAAGGAGGGACGTTGGAAGAACTGGGTGGGGTTACAGCAGGGGGGATCTGTGCCACATGGGGTGATTAGGGTGTGCCCAGGCACATCAATGCCAGCATTCCTGCATAGTAGATGAGGATGCAGAGTGCCAATGGTGGGACAAGGTCATCTAGATCCCAGGGCTAACATGCCAAATTGTGCCCCCCCCCCCAAGTATGAGCATTATGTGTCTGCAAAATTCCCCTCCCCCAAAACAAAATCGAGCACTAATCTGCATGCTCACCCCCTAAACCTAAATCTCCCCTCCTCCCAGTACAAAATGCACCCTGCTGAAATCCCCTAGCACAAATATTTTTCCCCCCCATCCCTCCCCCAGCCCAAAACTCTTTCTCCATATGTCCCCAACACAGATCCCCCCTCCTCCTCAAATAAAAACATAAAAAATCCCCCACCAAGCACAAATTACCCTCCCACAATCCCCCATCCTAGCACATATCCCCCCAACATATTTCCCCTATTAGCAAAATCCCCCCCAATCATCCCTACTAGCACAAATATCCCCCTCCCCCCAAAAAGCAATATTTCCCCTCTACAAGATTATTTTTATATCACAAACCCCCCAAATCCCCCCTCCTAGCACAAATCCTCCCATCAACACCCCATCAACACTTCTAGCACACCTCCCCCTCCCTGCACTCCTAGAATAATTCTTACCCCTTGCCGCTCCCCAAATTCACCTTCTCAACACAAATCCCTCCCCCTCAATCTCTCTACCTCACATGATACCACAGTGCCCAGGGCAGCCTTCCCTCCTGCCCACCCCTTGTACCGGCCTTTCAGAGTGCCCACTAACAACTTGGAGCTTCGGAGAAAGGAGAAATGTGCTGGCTGCCTGGGAAAAGAGAGAGAAGGTAAGAACAGACTGCATTTTTTTTGTCCCGACTAGACAAAATGAGCATTTAACCCTTGCGGTGCAGGTGGAGCACTTCTGCAAGGATCTTATTTTTCTCTGAAGTTCAACCTTAAAATTCTGCTCTTTCTCTTTGTGTTTGTGACCCTACTGAGAAGGTATCAGACATGGAGCACAGAGAGCAAATAAATCTTAACAGCTCTCTAGCCCTTCCCCACTTTAATTTTAAATTAAAATCAAATGTTTCGGTTGGAGGAGGCCTAGCTATTTCCAATCTGATGTTGCTGATGCTGTGACTGATTGGACAATCTCCAGTCATAATCAAGTTTATGGGACACACATTAACTAAATATGGAGCCAGTATTAGAGATGCAGCTTAATGTAATATCTATGCAATGCATTATAAAAAAAAGTAAAATTGTAAATCAGGGGAAAAGTTGTTGTGACATCTGCTAGTTGCTTGGAAGAGATTTTGTATTTTCCTAAGATGTCAGCATCTTGTGGCAAGCCTTAGAGCAGGCATGTCCAACCTGCGGCCCGAGGGCCGCATGCGGCCCAGAGCCGCAGGCAATGTGGCCCACTGTCCCCTGACAATTTTTTTTTGCTGGGGAGGAAGGAAGTCGGGTCGGGGGCATGGCCACAGCAGCTTCCAACTAACGGTAGCCAGAGGCTGAGGGGAAGGGGGGGGAGCATGTGCAGTGTTTCTGACTCCTACCACCATGGACACTTCAAATCACTGAAGTGGTCATGGTGGTTAGAGTGTTCCTTTATTGTCTCTCAGAAGAAGTAAACCTCTGTATACTGATTCCATTTAATTTGATCATCCTCTAGTTGTGTTAAATTAGTGCCGGGGGTGCGGCGGCATTTTATTACATGCCTTAACTATAGTATATATTTTATATGCGGCCCGAGAAAATTTCTCTACACTCAATGTGGCCCAGAGAGGCCAAAAGGTTGAACACCCATGCCTTAGAGATATGAACTCATTGTTCTTTGACTTGTAGTTCCAAGCAACCTCAACATTTGGATGATGTACTGTACACATTTTTCTAATGAATAATAACACAACATAACTGAATTACTTTTAACAAGGCTCGGTATTCTTTAACTCTGTATTCAGAAGTGGCCATGCCAACACAAGCTTCATTTGACATTGACTAAGAAAATGAGACATACTTATAGATTGGCTTTATCATTCCAAAGGCTTTTCTTTTCACCTCAAAGAACCCAGCGATGAAGCACATTCCTTACACACAGTACAACACCTCAAACTGGGGGAAGTGGATGCTTTGCTTGGCTTCTGCTGCTATACAAACATCCTTAATCTTTTAATCTAATAACACAATGTATGTTCTGAAAAATCAGGGCTAATTATTGTAAGATGAGCATAATGTGGGGCCTAACACTGGCAAAGGTAAAAATCCTTCACACTGCAAAATGACAATGCTCAGGCTGATTCTTTAGTAGATGACAAAGGCTTTGCATTGCTGTCTACAATGCATTTGCTAATTTCACCTTCCAACAAGGCCCACACTTTCACCCTTATAGGGTAAATTCTACACCTGCTTTTCAGAGCCATTACAAAAGGAGCTTTATCTAGTGACTATGCAGGCCAATCCTTTGTACTTTTCTGTTTTATCCTCTTTCTCTTATTCCATTCTCTCTCTTTTATTTCAATGGTGTAACAAAGAATTGTTGTTGTGAAAAGATTCCCAGCTAAATAACCTTGATTCATAACAACAAGTCATCCTTGTGTGCAGTTTTCTATTGTTGACCCACCACATAAAAGAAGGAGACACTAAGGATTGTAAGGAAGAGGGCGGCAAGATTAATTTCTTCTTCACTCTCACTTCCTCTGCATATTTGTCTGCAAGTTCAGTGACAGATATTGTTTTTGAAGGCTGGAATGGTGAAGAATTAAAAGTTGAAGTGTTGTAAACCTTTCAATGCTTGTTGGCTTGCTGCTTACGTTTTAAAGTGGACCTAAAATCTGAAATTGAACATACACAACAAAGCCAAAAATGTAACAGATTGTGCAGAAAAATGACATTGTGAAGTTATATATATCTTAAATTCCATGGCATATATATCTTAAATTCTTAAGTTACATGGCAGATGAGGTTTAATGTTGAAAAATGTAAGGTAATGTACTTGGGCGTCAGAAACACGAACGCAAGCTACTCACTAGAGGGGGAACCTCTGGGTGAATCTAAGATGGAAAAGGACCTGTGGGTCTTAGTGGAAACAGGCTTGGCAGTGGCATGCAATGCCAAGCAAAGTCAACAGAATACCGGCATGTATAAAAAAGGGAATTTACTCCAGAAATAAAGAGATTAATCTCCCACTCTACAAGACTCTGGTCCGGCCACATCTGGAGTATTCTGTCCAGTTCTGGGCACCGGTCCTCAGTAAGGATGTGCTGGAACTGGAGAGAGTCCAGAGAAGGGCAACAAAAATAATTAGGGCAATGGAGGACATCAGCTATGAGGAAAGACTACAAGCACTGAACTTTTTCTCTCTGGAGAAGAGACGATTGAGGGGGGATATGATATCAATGTACAAATACTGTACTGGTGACCCTAGCATAAGGAACAAACTTTTCAGAGAAAGGGAATACAATAAGACACGTGGCCACTCACTAAAACTAGAGGGAAAACGGTTTAACCTTAAAATACATAGGGGGTTCTTTACTGTCAGAGCAGTGGGGATGTGGAATTCTCTTCCACAAGCAGTGGTATCAGCAGGGAGCATTGATAGTTTCAAAAAACTATTAGACGGGCACCTTAAAGACTACAACATAAAGGGGTATACAATGTACGGTTAACATCAAACACACACACATCATAGGTTGAACTGGATGGACTGATGTCTTTTTTCAACCTTACAAACTATGTAACTATGTAAAATTCAATGCAGAACACATTTTGGTCCCAAGCTGCCTTGTCAACCTTTCTCCTCAGATACATCTTAGGAGAATAATGTCATCAGGCTTCATCCTTAGCTTAACCACTTGCTTAATGGGTACTTATACCCCCACATACAGCTAATTAAAAAAAAAAAAAAAAAAAAAAAGAAGTTGCAGATTTTTGTGTGTCCATACATGTTTTCATGGAAAACAAATTGGGGAAAAATTTGTGTGAATCCAGTATATTGTTATTGCCCGCTATGAAAAAACTGCCCCTTGAAACCCATAATGGTCTTCACTACTCAGTGGCCTATCAGCTGTACTGGCTACGAATAACACACATGAAGCAGTTTTCAACGCAGTGCTTCATTATGTTGGAAAAAGTCTAGAGTTCTAGAAAAAGTGTAAATATACTTTTCAAATAGAGATTTACTTGCTTATTTTGAGACCATTTACTTTACACCAAATAACACTTATGACATCCCTAAAATCTGGATAGACAGGAGAATATCTTTAGAGTTGTAGCTGAACTGTGAAATTGATATTTGTAATATTTTGTAGGAGACATTAAAAAAAAATGGACCTTATTTTAGCATTTCTCCAGATAAAAACATACATTAGCACGTACTACCACAAAAATAAAACAAAGAAACAAACAAGCCTGTCCCCCAAAATCAGCATGCTTTCTACCATCAATTAACCTTAGTTACTATAAAAAGACAAACCTGTAGCATAAGAGTTGTTTCACATAAGCATTGTGATCAGATCCACCAATCAGTTTTTAAGATGGATCTGAACAGAAGCTCAGTGTTAAGGCAGCCATACATGGATCAAAATGTGTCCAGTTTAGCAGTCAGCAGCCAAATTTCAATTCATGTATGAGCAGGCTGGTTTACACAAGTAAATATGTTGATTGACTTGTGTACAACCAACCTGTTGTTTTTTTTCCAAATGATCAGTGGTGCCTGACATAATACCTTTGTATTATGTGAATTAATTCACAAAATACAAAGTCTTCTGTGAATGGGAGGCAGAGGGGAGGGGTGGACATAGCTGTTGTATGTGCTTTTCTCCTTGAACAGCCCTTAGTGTCTCCTCCAGGAGTGCCATAAACCTGTCAGATATAAATAATAGAGATAAGAACAGGGGGGTAGCTACAGGTGTCCCAGGGGTTGCAATTGTGACCCAACCCCATGCTCCCCTGCAGGGTTGTGTATCGTCAGACAGTTTTGTTAGCTTCCTAACTAATCCCACCTGATGACACTGCGGCACTGCCCCTGACCGCCGCTGTCCACCATTGTCCATGTTATTGGTTGCTAAGACTGCTTAGTGTCCTGGCAACCAATTATGTGCATGCACATGATCCCCACAGAGGAGGAGGATGTAAGTTCATCCTCCGTGCCCTGCCTCCTACTGCCTCACCACCTGGCTTCCATTCTGCTGACAACAGAACTCACTAAGGTAAGGCAGACCCTCGTCTGGACTCTGATGTAAGGCCCTGAAGGTTCTAGTTATGCCTCTGGGTGGCATGCACATCATTGGACTTAACTCATAGTATGCCTGCACATCTTACAAAGTTGCTGAATTTCTGAAATTCAGCTTTAGAATGACTAGAAGAATGAAAAAATACAGTACCAAAAGGAGCACAATTCATAGAGGGGTTATGTGACTGAGGAGAGATTAGTCCAAAGAAAGAGTTAAATGTAATAGGACAGTATAAGTGCAAAAGGCCTTACTTAAATGGAAGTCAGTGGTGGGTTTGCACACTTTTTAGAATATTTATTGCATTTTCCTGTATCCGGATTATTGGGTGCAGCATTTCCCTTTTGCATTAAGTGCATAAAAATATTTGTTTTTTAATGGTTGATCTTTAGGCTAGCAGGTTCCAAAGACTCCCTTCTGAAGTTGTCACGCTATTTATTGGGTATTTTTTATTTTTGTTATAATTATCTATTGTATTGTTAATTCATTTTCTTTTTGTTAAATAAAGGGCTGCTGTGGCCATTTTATCAAATCCATTTCATGCAGTCTGTGTAATTGTTGGGGTCAGAAGGTGGTGACAACATTGGCAAACCCAACATTCATGACTGGTGATTAGTAGCCCTTGGCATATTGCTACTGCCAGCACTCCTAGCAGTGGTATAATTTTACTTTTGCCGGACAGCTTGGTCTGCATGTAAATGCACAAAAAAAATTTAAATATAGGCATGTCAAAAAAATAAAAAAAAAATAAAGAAATAATACACATAATTCTACTGTTACGTACTGTTACGTTTTACTTGCATTTAGTTATTTGTTGCATGGACATAACATGAGTGCTGGTAAGTGTTTTATAAGCATTTGCTCAAGTGTTGTAGAACTTTTGGCATAAAACAGAAAGTCTACGATCTTTTTATTATATTGTTTTACTGAGGACAAGGACTCTGAAAACACTTGCCAGCACTTGTAACAAGCAATTCTTTATGATACAGTAAAGAGCAATGGAAGATAAAGAATATAAGAAAATGCTGTGCACTCTTATAGGAAACTGGTCATAATAAAATATGAGGGCAGCCGTTGTTGCATAGTTACATAGTGGATAAGGTTGAATAAAGACATCAGTTCAATTACTGTTTTCCATATTCCTGTACATTGTGTTCTCTAAGAAGCACATCTAAAGGTTTTTCAAATTTAACTACACTCTCCGTTGACACCACCAACTGTGGAAGGGAGTTCCTCATCCTTACTGCTCTAACAGTAAATAACCCCTATGTGCAGTTTAAAGAGGAACTACACTGTATCTGAATACCACAAACCAAAAATGCTGATTATTATTATTTTTTTTAATATTGAAAGCAAACACCCCCATCCATCCAAGTTTTCATGCTTTTTTTTTTTTAACTGAGAAATCACTTTGAAAAACAACCCCTAGCATTTCTGGCAGTAAGGGTAGATGATTCATGTATCATTTACTTCCTGGAATCCATCTGTTCTTAGTTCAGGCATACAGGCAGTGTGTGCTTAAAGTGGAGTTCCACCCATTTTTAATAAATTGGATTACATAGATGTATGTAATCCCCTTTAAAATGACTTTTACCAATGGAAAGTTTTTTTTTTTTTGTTGCTAGTAAATACCTTATTTTCTGCTTTATTTATCCTCGGCTATTACGACATTCGGCAATTCGCAGTGTGTGCTGGGATGTATATCAGGGCATGAAATCTCGCATTATTACACAGGAGATGAGCTGCACTGCGTGCTCTGCCCCGCCTCCTCTCAGTGAGCTGTAAGTATGTATTGTATTGAGGCCGTGCTCCTCTCCGCCTCCGCCCCGCCTCCTCTCAGTGATCTCAGTGAGGATATAATGCCTTCAGTCCTCGCTCACTGAGAGGAGGCGGGGCGGAGCACGGCCTCAATACAATACATACATACAGCTCACTGAGAGGAGGCGGGGCAGAGCACGCAGTACAGCTCATCTCCTGTGTAATAATGCGAGATTTCATGGCTTGATATACATCCCAGCACACACTGCGAATCGCCGAATGACGTAATCGCCGACCGGACCCGGAAGTGAGAAGAGGATAAATAAAGCAGAAAATAAGTTATTTACTAGCAAAAAAAAAAAAACTTTCCATTGGTAAAAGTTGTTTTAAAGGGGATTACATAGATCTAAAGTCACTAAAATGGGTGGAACTCCACTTTAACTGTTAAAACCCATCCTTCCCTCCTGAAGACTTCGGGATGTATGACATAATTTGTCTAGGCATGGGAACCAGGAAGTAACTGAAGAAATGTAATAAAAAAAGTTTAAAACAAGGATATATGACATACTTTCCTTTCCTTTTACTAATTCTAGCAGCATAGGGATTCAAAATAGTCAATGCTGATTGAGAGTGACGTTCTGCTTTAAGATTGAATCACTTCTCATTAAACTTCATTCTGTGGTTGCATGTCTTTTTTAGAGACCTAAGATTAAAAATGTTCCTCCCACTGATAGAGTCATCATTCAAGGATTTGTATATTGCTACAGTATTATATCCCCTCTTAAGCGCCTCTTCTCTAGGGAGAAAAAGTTAAATATTTGTAGTCGTTCCTCATAACTGAGGTCCCCCAGCCCTCCTATTAGCTTTGTCACCTTCTCTGAACTTCCTCCTGTTCAAGCACATCCTTCCTGAGGATGGGTGACCAAAACTGGATGGCATACTCAAAATGTGGTCGAACCAGAGTTTTGTAAAGCAATAAAATAGTTGTATCTCTTGAGTAAATACCATGGGTGTAGCATTAAGGATCAGAGGGGTCACAATTGTGACTCACCCATAGCCCCAGGGGGCTGTGTGGCTCCCCTGTCATATTAGTTTGCTGCATTCCCCCCACAAAATGCCAGAGTACAGATCTGAACAGCCTCGTGTCCCACAGCCGAGCTTTGTACTCCAGTAGTCAGCATTAGTTGTTGGTTGCTAGGGCCACCTGGTTGGTCCGCCCCCAGCATTCAGTGGAGGAGTACAGAACTTTCTCCTCCTGACCTGGCTGCTGCCTGTGCCCCGCCCCCTCTCTCTGCTTTTCTCAGACTGAATCAAGACTGCACTAATTGTGCCGCATTAAAAAAAAAACACTGATACCAAGCCCATTGAATGCCACCCACTAAGCCCTGCCCACTGACCCCCGCCTGCTAAGTCCCGCCCACTGAGTTCCATCCACTAAGCCTCTCCACTGAGTGCCCTCTCCCATCCAGCTCTCGGTATGGGCGGACTACAGGAATCCAACATGGGGGGGGGGCAGTGTGTCTGTTCCCAGGTGTTGAGCGACACTGGTGGAGGGACCTCTAATGAGGGAGGCACTGATGGGGGAGCTACAGTGAGAGGGACATTGATGACAGGAAGCTCTGATGAGGGGACACTGAGGGTGGGGAGAGCAGGAGAAAACAGAGGATGGAGATGATGGAGATGATGGTAGAGGATGGAGATTATGGTAGAATACAGAGGATGAAGATGATGGTAGAGGATGGAGATGATGGTTGAATACAGAGGATGGAGATGAGGGTGAAGGATGGAGATGGTGGTAGAATACAGAGGATGGAGATAATGGTATAATACAGAGCATGAAAATGATGAGAATGATGATGGAATTATCTGCTGTACTGTATGAGGACAGGTTAGCTGTACTGTATGAGGTATTTTGGGGGTATTATAATCATTTGGTCTCCTGTACTCTTTGATGGGGGGCAGACAAAGAGAAGGGAGGGCAGTAAAAGTCCATGGAGGGGGAGAGAGAGAACCCCCCCCCCCACACTGACAGGAAGATGTCTCCAGACTGGTGAGTGTTGGAAAAGGAGAGGGATAAGCACAGAGGTGAGTGGTGGAATGGGAGGGGTGCCGAAGTGAGTGGCAAAATGGGGAGTACAGAGATAAGTGGTGAAATGGTGGGGTAAGGCTCGCCGCCTGCCCCGGCCAGGACTGTGTCAGGCACCTTTCACTCTAGTGGACTGATCAGGTTTGTCTGTCTGTTTTTCAGGCGGACCCGATTGGACCACCCATTGTTCTTCATGGAATGGCAAATATTAACAGTCTTGTGCCTGCTGTCCCCCACCAGCATCCGATCTGCTCCGGTCTCCGGTCTGCTAAAAACAGAGGATCCGATTGGATGAAAGTCAGATGGAAATGGACCGCCCCATAGAAAACAATGGGCTGTGTCCCTGTGCATAGTGGAGCGGACATCGTAGCAGGGATCCCTTTTACATCACAGTCCACAAAGTTCCCGTTTACAACAGAGTCCACAGAGTTCCCCTTACTTTAAGGTGTGCAGAGTTCCCCCATGCCATGTAAGGGGAACCCTGCAGACTCCGATGTAAGGGGGAACTTGCGTTGGAGTTATATTACTCTTGAGCTTTATGTAAATGGAGAAATATGCCTTTTGTTAATTTACTTTGATAATTGACACAACCTACATGTTTGTAGCTTAAACATTGATATTTTCACTGTTTTACACTGAAAACAGGTCATTTTATGTACTTTTATGAAGTGCCAGTAAAAATTTGGCTCTGCCAGTAAATTTTATCAGTTTTGTCAGTCAGAAAAATAGCTGTCAGTAAATTTTTGGCATCCTTTCAGTAGAATTTCACTTCAGGAGGTTGGCAATGCCACAGTCCACACCCTTGGTTGGGGAGAAGCTGTGCTGTGAGCCACGTGTACCATTTCCTGAATGTGGTGGAGGACGGAGTGAGAGCAGCCCAGGATGGGGAAGTGTCTGTGGCACTATGTTGCTCTGTATTGTACTGACAATCCGTGATGGTGAGCTGTCACATTGAGGAAAGACACTTCTCAGGTCACTCACTGTCACCTATTGGGGATTCCCTGTACCCCCCACCCCCACCCTGGGATGTCCACTTAACCCCCAACACAGTACACAGGAATTCCCCTGAGTTTGGGATTTTTTAGGCACATAAACGTGGACAATTCAAAGATGTATGCAAAAAATTATATCATTTATTAAAGTGAGAAACATAAAAATGTAAACAGTAAAACATTACAGGCAATAAAAGACCAGCAAGAATACAAACAAAACCATGTAGATGACAGGAACCTGTGCCCGATATATTTTGGAAATCACTTTCCTTCTTCAGGGGCGGTTCATATATGTGAGTGTTCTGACAACAAAAATAACAATATGATTATACAATTATGCCACCAAACATGGTAAAGGCATTCATTATATATAGTATATAGTATAAATACATGAGCAGCATCATACAAATTCATATACCATTATATAATTGTTTCAAGACAATAGCTTGTTGAAAGAAAACACTTACATGGTTATTCCTGCAGTATAATGTAAAGCCTGTGGGGTAGTTAAAAACAAGCTGGTTCACCGCATTTGTGAATCCACATCATAATTTGGTATATCCCAATAGGTCAAATATATGTCCAATATTCTGGGTTTTGCCGTGGTGTGAAGTATGTATAGGCCCCCTATATATGTCTCCAAGCCAGTGTGAGCACCTGAAGTCCCAGAAGAAAATGAACGCCAGAGAGCTGGCAGTATGGGCCAACTAAAGAAAGAATGAATAAAGGATATGTATTAATAAATTGTTAGTTAAGCTATACGGTAGTAGCCTTGTAGTTGGATCACCTAAAAAGGGTCCAAAATGTCCCATGTAGGTATAAGAATAATAATGGTTACCTGTACGGCAGCAGACGGACAGGATGCCACATATGGGGATCGACCAGCACGGTCCAAAAGAGTATAGGGACTGAGGGAAGTAACTGTGGTTATATATAGTACCTTAAGTTTAATTGGAACCATCATCAGCTGGCGTTCCTTGTGTGGGGCTTCCTGGACCGAGGACGCCAGGACCGCCCCAACGAAGAGAGTGCGCATGACAACCGTCATAGCGCTGATGAGAGCGGAAGTGGCGTCCGCGCTCCACCGGCACGGGTCACGGAGCCGGAAGCAGATAACTGCATTCGGTTTCCGATTGGCCGGACCATCCCATGTCTTCAGAGAACTGCAATGGGCGGGGCCAGCCAGAGACAGCGAACGCCAATGGGCGATCTGTCTCCCCGTGCCGGGGTGGTCACAGAGGAGGGGACAGGGGGCATACTACTTATATGTTGGTCTATCCATAAGTGTACTTCTATAAACCATAAGTCAGATAAATCCCAATATGGAATAATCTGCCCGATGGATCCCTAAAAATGGTAATGGGGATAGTAGGTGTTTACTGGATTGTGACACTTGATAAATGATTCAAATTGTGTCAATGTAAAGACAAATTTTGGTGGATATTCACCAGCAGTGACGTACAGCTTGAAATTAACTGAACATTTTTGACATATCTATATGCAGAATACAGTATACAATATATATGGCAGATGTAATAGACACTTAATATTGAAAAGATAATGTGCATAAAATAACACCAATATAATAGTCAGAAAAGATGTCATATAATAATAATAAATCTAGTCTTCCATCCCTCCCGAAGTAAATCCCTCTAGAAATGGTCTAAATGACATGACACCATTTAGACCAGGAGATTCAGTTGCTCAGTTATTCCAGTCTCCTCCCCTAGAGCTGGGGTGGATACGGTCCAAAATTAGGAATTTGATCTTGGGGAATTTGCCCCCATGGACCAAACCTACATGCCTCCCAAGAGGAAGCTCAGGGTCTGACTTGCGCATACTAATGATGTGACGATATGCGCGTCGCCAGAACTCCTGTTTAGTTTTTCCTATGTAGAAGCATCCGCATGTACATAGGAGTAAATAAACAACAACCATCGTGCGACAGTTCGCAAAGTGTCGCGCCTTAAAGATTTGACCATTAGGTAGACTGGGAAGTTTTGTTGTCAGCATGTAACCACAATAATGGCAGGAGCCACAAATATAGGTACCTTTGTATTTACAACATATTGTATCACTGTTATTGAATTCACTCCGGACAAGTTTGTCGCGGAGTGCCGGAGCCCTTTTATATGTGAAACCTGGTACATTAGAGAGGTATTGTCCTAAAATAGGGTCGGAGGTTAATAAGTGCCAGTGTTTGGTCACTATTTTTTTGATTTTGTTGTGTTGCTACATATATGGAGTGATTATCCTGATGTCATTGCTGTAATTTTTGTTATTGCGTTTGGAAGGACTCAGAAGTTCCCGTCTGTCACTGAAAAGGGCCCTTTGGTATGCCCTTCTGAGTGACCTCTTGGAGTAACCTCTTCGTATCAATCTTTCGCGCAGATCATTTGCAGCGAGTTGAAAAGATTGTAGGTCGCTGCAATTACGCCTTAGTCGTAAGTACTGGCTTATCGGAATCGATCGGATTAGTGGCTCTGGATGGAAACTTGAGCCATGGAGGATGGTATTCCCCGCAGTGGGCTTACGGTAGAGTCCACTATGTAGGGTACCATCCTCTCCTCTCAAAATCTCGACATCTAAGAACGTCACAAGGTTTGGATCTGAGTTCATTGTAAAGAGGAGGTTGAAGTCATTCCTATTCATTCGCTCCAGGCATGTATATAGTAGTTCAAGGGGGCCCTCACAGATGAGGAACAAGTCATCTATATAACGGGTCCACAAGGAGATGTGGTCTGTGTATAGAGACATGGTTTCATCGCCCAGGAAGGATTCCTCCCACTCCCCCAGGTACAGATTGGTGTAGGATGGGGCACAGCATGTGCCCATCGCTACGCCTTGCACCTGGAGGTAGTGGGAGCCATTGAACATAAAGATGTTGTGTGTGAGAATAAATTGTAGGAGACTAACTATAAATTCACTGTATGCATTGTTAGTTGCTTTTTGTAAGATAGTATGTTTAATAGCTGCTATACCTTTGTCATGGGGTATGGAGCTATATAAAGCTTCTACATCGATGGTAACAAGTACAGCCGTGGGGGAAATAGGAACGCCTTCAACCTTGCTCAAAAAATGGATTGTGTCCTTAGTGAAGGATGGTAGATTCTGTACAAAGGGTTGTAAGTAATTGTCGACCAAGCGACTGGCATTCTCTGCAATAGACCCTCTCCCTGATATGATGGGTCTACCAGGGGGGTTGGTTGGATTTTTGTGGACTTTAGGGAGTCCGTAAAAAGTGGGTATTTTTGGAAATTTCGTTCGGATGTAGTCCCAGGTTTGTTTGGGGATGACGTTGTTTAAATACGCTTGGTCTGTTAGGAGATAAAACTCCTGATAGAATTTAGCCACAATGGCTGGAGTGATGCATCTATACCAGTTGGTATTGTTGAGGATCTGGGTGCACATCTTAATATACTGTGTGTCATCCATTATGACAATGTTGCCCCCCTTATCGGCCGGCTTGATAACTATTTGATTGTTATCAGAGAGTTTATTTATAGCCTCCCGATGTTGGGGGGAGATATTGGCATGAGGGGTGGGACCTATTCTCATCTTTTCAATTTCACTGGAGACAGTCCTCAAAAATGCGTTAATATTTTGGTTTTGAATGGGAGGATACATATCGGATTTCTTTTTTAAAGTTGTGATACCTGTATTTTCCTTTATTTTATCTGATGTTATGCCTGCTAGTAGTGAGTCAATGTCGACACAATCAATTAAGTCTTCATTTTTCTCTAACAAGGAAATTAAGACATCCAGGGCAGGGTCTTTTGTTGTACCTTTAGTGTTTTCTTTATGGAACATATATTTCAGGTTCAATTTCCGTGCAAACAGATGCAGATCTTTTATGACCTCGAATTTGTTTGTGTTGGACGTGGGGCAAAAGCTGAGACCCATTCTAAGAATTTCTGTCTCGGCTTCAGTGAGGGTATACTGGGACAAATTAATGATAGAAAAGTCCTGTACCGTGGATGGGGTGTGATCTATGATGGTAGTGTTAGGTTCGGGGATGGGGACGGAGTGATTTGTGTGGGTGTGAGTTGGAGTGCTCGCTGATGGATTATGTCTAAAAAAGTAGAGTCCTGTAAATCAATATTGGTTAAGGTGTTGGTTGGAGGGGGAGGGATTGTTGTGTCGTGGGATTGCTGTGATGGCAGAAGTGACGGTGTCTCTCGTGATTGAGTATGGGGAAGAGGGAAAGATTATCCTTCTTAATAGGGGGTACATTGGACTTCTTCGTTTTTTGTTGGAGGGTCGAATCGTCCTGAAACGGGCGTTTCGTGCAATCGTTTAATTTGGTCTGACAGCAAGGAACAGACACACTGCCCCCACAACACCTGCCAACATTGTCAGAAAAATTACCAAAAAAACCCCTAACATCTCCTGAGGGGCCCCAGGGGGCTGAAGCACTGGCATAGCTATAGGGCAAATGCAACCCAGTCCCATGCTCTAGGGGGGCCTTGTGGTTCCCTTTATGCATTTGATTCTACACCTGGATAGGAGGGGCGCTGGAGGCGGCATATTTCCTCCTGAAGCCACTAAAAGCCAGCTTCTCCTCCACTCCCTCCCACTAGCATTCAGTGGCTGCAAGAAAAAATTGGAGGGAATTGGTTCATCTATAGGCCACCTCTCCTATCCAGGTTAGTTGTTTCCTTCTGCATCATGGACTGCATGTGCTCCCCCAGTCCGCAGCGCTACCAAGTTCCCCCCACTCCTCTTCTATCAGCTACGGGGGGGGGGGTCAGAATGCAAAGCAGGGAAAGAGGCCAGTAAATATGTCTTTTACAGGCCCCTTCCTTTTCTGAATGGACACAGTGAGTAATCGGTTCTGATCCCTGTGTCCATTCATAACTCAATCATAGTAAACTATGTTTCCTATGCTTCAGTTTGTGAATAAACAGGAACCTCTGTACAGAGCTATTCCTCTTCATTCATTCTGTGCATCTGAGGCTGCAGAGATGTAGATCGAGGGCTGTGTCCTCAATCTCCTTTCTCTGTATCAAAGGTGAAACATCAAAGGTCTATTTAGACTCCTGATATCTCACCAAAGCCCCCCAATGGGGCTCCTAAAAAATTGTAAAAAAAATAATAATAAAAAATATAGATACAATTAGAATGCCTGCACAGAGCTCTAAGGCCCAAGAAAAGAGGCACAGACCCACCCAGGAATGTAGTATGCTGCCTTGTCAGCTTTCCCCTGAAAGAGGGAATTCTAAGAAAAGCTAGAGGCTGTAACCGCCTGACACATAAGGGGACTGATATCAAGTTCTTTCAGGACCTCTCCAATATTACCCTGCAGCGTAGAAGAGAACTCAGACCCCTGCTAGATCTATTGCACTCCAGGGCAATTAAGTACCGCTGGAAGTTCCTGTTCTGCCTCTCTGCAACGGCCCAGGGGAGAACAGCCAATCTTAGGATACCCACAGACCTAGAACATTTCTGCACCACACTGGAAATCCCTCTCATTACCTTCCAGATTGGTACAGTGATTTCCATCTGCCACCTTTAAGGAGAGCTGTCTCCATGAATGATATCCACGAGGCGGGCCACCATGGCCCCAGACACCGCCGCTCACCACCACCCCCGGCCTCCCCACCTCCAGCAGCATTTGGAGCACCGTAAAATGGCAGCCCTATGTCCTCGTATGCACACTGCAGAGCTTCCACACTTCCTAAGGTATGCCTGCAACACCAAAACAATATCTGACGCCAACAGTATAAGCATTTTCACACTCGACCCAGTGACATCCACCTTAATTCTGGATATATCCATAACCTAGATCACCGGCCTCAAGAGAGACTTACTGGTCTCACACTTCCCATATCTTCCCAGATATTCCTAACGTCCCTAAATTCCTTCACATATACCTGCTGATGCCTTGCCATTACTATGATGATCCGCCACACACACTGAAACCAGCTCTGCACTCAAAACAGATTCACTTATACTATGATCTTCCCCAACTTTCTGAACCCCATCAACTGGTGCCTCCCTAGACTCATTAACCCACAGATAAAGCTTGATTTAATTCTCTCAATGCTTGCTCTACCCAACTATGAGATGATGACCCACAAACTGTCAAGGTCTTACCTTGCCTTCCTGTTGGCAACCATCTTGGACATGTGCAGGCTGCTGTCTCTTATAAACTCTGTTTACATCATCACTTGTCTGCTGCCTGGGCATCGCTCAGTGATGATGTTGCACACCTGACAATATATATATATCATCTGATGGCTTTCAGACCTTGCCCTTGTGTTTGTGCTCCAAGGTGCATCACTGCTAGCAGTCCTCTGGGCTCTGTGGTTTCCCCCGTGCATGACTTGACTTGGCTGACAACCTTCCTGGCAATGGATCCCACATCGGCAGACGACCCCGCATCAGTGGATGACCCGGCTTCGGCAGACTACCAGCTTCTGGACTCTATCTCGGCTTGGATGACTACCTGTTCCTGGACTCGATCCCAGCTTGGATGACTACCCGCTTCCGAACTTGACCCCGGCTGTTGTTGATTTTGCTCCTCTCTCTTGCTGTACAATTATTCTTGTTGCATAAGTAAATTGCTGCATTTTACTTTATCCACATGTGGTCTGGTTTCCTGGCACCCTGACACAAGCGTACACTTAAACCGCATGCCCTGATCATGAGATGCTAAACCCACAAACTTTCCAACTCATTCCTTGTACTTCCTTCACAGGCATGCTATACCTGATCCTCTCCACCTATGCATCAGCTTGAGTCTAGGATGACTCTTCCTACCTCTGATCTTAGATGCCTGTTGATTGTATCCCCCAGCTGTACAATGGCTCATCATTGCTTCCCCACTATCACCTTGAAGTTAAAAATGTGGCCACCCAAACACGAATACTGGCTACCGTGCAGCCTACTTAGGTAACCACCTCAGACTCACTGCCATCCTTCCACTAAAATGGCCTGATCTACAGCCTCATACCTGCACCTCATGGCTCCTGAACTCAAGAGTGGACCTGGCAGCACACATCTTTGATCCAAGGCACCTAAAAGCCCACATAGGCTCTGCGTTAGATACCTAATTATCTTTGGGACAAAATTGCCTGATTCTTACTTGTAACTATACTGGCTCTCTCCATTACTGTAGAGATTTATGCACCCTTTCTGAACTATGTACTTTTTTGGTTTAGGTACATAGACGACTTATTTCTAGCTTGAACCGGTCCTGAACATATGTTGATTGAGTTTGTTCAACGGTTAAACACTAATAAGTTTAACTTACTGTTTACATTCAATTACAGCACCAACCAGATTTCTTTTCTGGATCTCATGATTATCAAAGCCCCTGATGGGACTCTTGTAACTGATTTATATCGCAAACCTACAGCTGGCAACACCTTGTTGCATGTGACCAGTGCACATCCCAAACCTTTGGTTGGCAGTATCCCTTACACGCAATATCTGTGCCTTCGAAGGAACTGTTCCAAGGAAGAAGATTTTTGCATTCAAGCCAATTTACTACGTGAACGCCTCCTACAGATGGGGCTATACACGTACAAATTTAAAAAAGGAATTTAATAGAGCTTTGGCGCATAAGAGAACTTCTTTACTATATGATCCTCCAAAACCCAAACAGACATGGTCAAAATCATCACTAAGTTCTCTGCTCAACACCAACAACTTTGCATTATCCTTTAAGCCATTAACATCTTCTTACAGACCATTAGGGATGATCGAACTTTTCAAAAGTTCGGTTCGGCCAGAACATCCGAACTACCCGAAAGTTCGGCCCGGATTTCAGAACCCCATTGAAATCAATGGGACCCGAACTTCTGTAATCAAAAAACACCATTTTGAAGCCCTAAAACCCAATAAATGTCCCTAAAAAGTGCCTAGGGTTCTGGGTCATACCCCAGGGACTATTAATCACACAAAAAAAAGTTCTTAAAAATTGTCATTTTTGAGAGCCAATTATTGGAAAAATAAAAAATAAAAAAAACCTGGAAGTTTCAGCTCTGTAGCATGTCCAGAACCAGAAAAAAAAGATAATTTTTCAGTAGAGCAGGGATGGTGGGACCCTCCTTTTACACCTATATGATCTTTTTTGGGGGTTCTGGACATGCTACAGAGCTGAAACTTCACAGGTACACTTTTTAGACCCCCCAGACACAAAATCACACAAAAAACGTTCTTAAAAATTGTCATTTTTGATAGAGAGCCAATTATTGAAAAAAAAATAAATAAAAATAAAAAAATGTCTTTGGATTTAGTATCTGGGGGGTCTAAAAAGTGTACCTGTAAAGTTTCAGCTCTGTAGCATGTCCAGAACCATAAAAAAAAGATTGTTTGTATTAGAACACTTTCAGCACAGGATGTTGGCTTCTCGCTTTTCACACCTTGGCGGCTTAATAGCAGGCGTTTTTTTGGGCATTTTTTTGGGTTCTTTTGAGGCAGGAAAAACATCTGAACTTGTGTATAGTGGTATATACACCTCTATACACAAGTTCAGATGTTTTGCCTGCCTCCAAAGAACCCAAAAAAATTCCCAAAAAAACGCTAGCGTAAAAAAAAAAAAACACCCAGGTGTGTTGTTGCAGGTATTTTTTGGGGGGTTTTGGAGGCAGGCAAAACATCTGAACTTGTGTACACACACATACTTATATGTATTTTACATTTAGACATATATAGGTGTTATAGGACCATATTAGTGTAAATGATTTCATTAGCGCAAGCATATATTTCTGCTACTATCACACCTATATATGTCTAGGTGTGTATATACAGTACATATAAGTATGTGTGTATATATACCCATATACACAAGTTCAGATGTTTTGCCTGCCTCCAAATAACCCAAAAAAAATCCTGCAACAACACACCTGGGCGTTTTTTTTTTTTGACGCTAGCGTTTTTTTGGGCATTTTTTTGGGTTCTTTGGAGGCAGGCAAAACATCTGAACTTGTGTATAGTGGTGTATATACACACATACTTATATGTATATACACACCTAGACATATATAGGTGTGATAGGAGCAGAAATATATTGGTGTTAATTATTTCATTAGCGCAAGTAGTTTTTTCTGCTACTTTCACACCTATATATGTGCAGGTGTATATATACAGACATGGGTGTGTGTATATATACCCCCTATACACATGTTCAGATGTCATGCCTGACTCCAAACATGTGCTCAAAAAATCACTAGCAACGCCTGCAGCCGAAAATGCTGGCGGCGAAGCCATATCCCTGCAGCGAAAGTGACACAAGAGAAACTATCTTTTCTCTATAGCAGTCACCCTGCTATGGAAGGGTTTGGTCACCCTGCCATAGCAGTCACTGTCAGTTCACCCTACACTTCATTACGGTCACCCTGATATGGAAGGGTTCGGTCACCCTGCCATAGCAGTCAGTTCACCCTACACTACATTACGGTCACCCTGATATGGAAGAGTTCGGTCACCCTGCCATAGCAGTCAGTTAACCCTACACTACATTACGGTCACCCTGACACTTCACACTTTCCCTACAGAAACAAAATTTTTGAAGCTAACTAAAGTGTAAAGGAGCACTCTAACTACGCTAGATATTCCTTTCCTCACAGTAATAAATGCTAAATGACACTTTTAAAGTAAAATTAGCAGAACTGCTTCCACTCTCTTCCATGTCCCTCTATTACAATGCTAGGAATTTGGCGGGGGCTATCTTATATACTGGGGGGAGTATTCACTAATGATTGGCCTAGGGACCCCCTAGTCACTCCAATCACATTCCTAGCATTCTTTTGCCCCCTCAATTGGCTTTTGCTAATGGTTCTGGTCCAATCACGGACTTTTAAAGCCCATTTCCTGAACCATTGCATTTTGGTCGGTTCTGGTTGGCGAATTCCGAACTTTTTTTTTCCGTACTAAATTCGGCCGAACCTCGAACACCCAATGTTCGGGCCGAACCGATGGTCGACCCGAACTGTTCGATCATCCCTACAGACCATCATATTATCAGTAAATACATTACAGCCACTCCTGAGTTGGTTTTTCGGAGGGCTAGTTTTCTTAGAGATCGGCTGACCAATAGCCATTCTATGGCAGAGTGTAACTCGCCATCTGGCAGCCATGGTACCTTTCAATGTGGCCATTGTCCCCACTGCCCTTGGCTGTTGGAGGGTGCCTCCTTCAGACTGCCTGGTGGTGAATTGTTCTCATCACGTACCTATGCCCATTGTGGCACTAAGGGCATTATATGTTTAATAGTTTGCAACTGTAACGCTTTTTATGTAGGCAAAACAAGATGCAAACTTTGCCAACGTATTGGCAATCGTTTATACTATTCTACCACTGGCAAATTTACAACTATAGGCCTATATAACAGATTTAAATCTGAGGTAGCTAAATTTTTTGTATTAGAGGTAGTCCCCCAGGATCCAAGAGTTGGATCCAAGAGTACCCCCAGGAAGACGTCACCTGTGACGAAACGTGTTGGGACCGGTGTGTTGACGTCACCACGTGGACCCGGAAAGGACGGGCGTTAGTGTGCAGCATCTCATATGTTTTACATGCTCTCTGGATAATACCTACCTGAGAGCTCTCCTCACTAAGCCCTGCTATGTGTAATTTCAGCTCCCCACTCCCTGTTTTCTGACAGCTCAGAAAAGCTTTACAAATTCTGGACTTTGAATAGATGTAGAGGAGAGAAGACTGAAGACAAACCGGCACAGCTTATGAAGGAGGATTTGTTTAATCTCTGTGTATAACTTAAGGCCAGTCACTTTACTGGGTATATGTAAGGATTTTGAACAACTTTAAAAAAGAGGGGTGGGCAGTAATATGGTAGGTGAAAATATGAATGCTAATTACCTACTATGGGGAGAACCTCTGGGGGAATCAAGGATGGAAAAGGATCTGGGGGTACCGGTAGACAGATTCAGTATTATAATGTAATACCAAATTGCTGCAAGGAAGGCTAGCTCTTAGATCTAATTGGAGGGAAGGAAAGGGACCCCACACACACACACACACACACACTGTCCCATACCACTCTTACACCTCTGGGTTGGGGTCTCTGATAGAGTAGACAGGTGGCGCAGGAGCACAGAGTGGTATGAGTGCCTGTTGGTCTTTTTAGCAATAAAGCCAATAGGATGTCCATGCCAAATAGAGGGAAGCTGGTGGTGAACCAGAGCGGAGTAGGCAAGCTGGGTTGTAGCAGGAAGGAGTAGGCAGGACAGGCTGGCGCTAGTGGCAGCAGACTGGTGAGGCACAGGCTGCTGGTAGACAGATGCTTGCAGCAGAGGACTAGCAGCAGGCTGGGTGGCAGAGGACTAGCAGCAGAGTCAGGCAAGTGAGGTGAGATACTGGTAGTCGGATCAGGTGCAGGGGCACATACAGAAGCGTAGTCAGGGTACAGGCCAGTGTTGATAATAAATCAGTGGTGTAAAAGCAAATAGAGGTGATCAGGAGACAAGCTGGGGTTGGTGCAGGGAGAGTTCAAGAAGTAAGCATGACAAGCTGGGTCAGTAACTGGAATCAGAAGCAGGATAATAGGATGTAGGTTTTCACAGTAACGCTGTGGACGAGACACCACCCGAGCAGAGCATTGACTCAGTTTTAATAGCTCTTTTTGGAGCAATGATCTGTCACAGACCACATGAGCCCGCACATATTTTCTAAGTGCATGTGAAGGGCAAGGAACTAGACTGCGACTGTGCACAGGAATTCCTCAGAAGGGCCATCTTGGTTATTGGCTTTCCCTTTCTAACAGGTATACTGTATCAAATGCCTTAATGAAATCTAGCTATACTACACCCATTGGCCTTCCTCTATCTACATTTTAGCTCCAAATAATGATACTATTTTCATAAGCCAATTATTGGATATAATCCCTTATTCCTTTCAATAGTTTACATACTTTTGATGTTAGGCTGTCTGGTTTGTAGTTTCCAGGTATATACTGTATTTTTGACTCTATTTGAATATTGGCACAACATTGGTGTTTTGCAAACTTTCTGGTACCATTCCAGCTAGTAAAATGTCCTTTAAAATTAGGAACAATGGTCTGGCTATAACATGGCTAATGTCTTCAAGAACTTTCAGGTGTAAGCCACCCGGCCCTGGTCATTTGTTCACATTAAGTTTTTCTAGTCTTTTTTGAGCACTAGTCTCTGTCAGTCACAAGGGTACATTTAATATACTGTTACTAACATTACAGTCTCGTTTATTATACCCCTCATTTTCATTCATATAAACTGAGGGGAAGAACATATTTATTATAGTTGCCTTCTCTCTGTCACTTGTAACTAACTTCTCCTAATCATCTTTTATGTATGTTCTGCCCTGCATTTTTACTATGAATATATTTGAAAAAAATGGGGGATTTTTTTTAACTCTCCTCAGCAATTTGCCTCAGCTTATTTGTGATTAGAAGGTCAAAAAGAACATTATTTCTAGTTGGGGCTTCCACCATTTGACTCATGAAATTGTCCTGCATAATATTGCATTATATAAGAAATGACAAAGCTTAATTGAATGAGAAGCCTAATCATTGTCAGGATAGCAGAAATCCCCTATGATTATAACATTACATTGCCTCCTTGCCATCTGTAACTTTGAAAGTAAATGAGTCTACTCCTCCTTAATATAAGGGGGTCTATATCATACACTCACAATTAGGTTACTGTTTGTTTTATTCCTTTGAAGCTGTAGCCACAAAGACTCCACCTATTTACCTTCCCAATTATTAATGTCTGCTCTCATATTCACTATCAAATCGCAATTTACCTAAAAGCACCCATCCCCCTTTTATACACATTCTGTCCTTCCAATACAGGAAGTACCCCTGGACAGTTGCAAGCCAGTCATGTGAGCTGTTAAACCAGGTCTCATATTCCCACAAAGTCAAAAATCTCCCTCATATCTCAGAAGTTTGTGTTCCTCCATTTCAGTGGTTGTCAAATTATGAGCTAAAGGGGGCCTCAAATTCGGCCCCTGACATCACCAAAGGGGGGGGGCACATAACTTTCTATATATGTAATGCTTGAGAGGGCTGTCAGAAACTGCAGACCTAATTAAACAAATTACGTGTGTACATGCTACATGCTTTTGGCTGGGAATATGCTTCTGAAGACAAGATGAAACTGGGCTCATGTCACGTCAGGCTAATAGAGATCAATGCAATTGTTCCAATCAATTCCAAATATATGAGGGCTGCACATAATATACCAAAGGGCCACATGCAGCCCTCAGGCCTTAGGTTGGGCACCAGGGCTCCATTTTATTAACCAGATTATCATTTGTGTACATTATTATTATTATTATTATTATTATACAGGATTTATATAGCGGCAACAGTTTGTGCAGCGCTTTACAACATGAGAGTTGAGAGAACAGTTACAAAACAATTCAATACAGGATGAATCAGAGGGCCCTGCTCATTGGAGCTTACAATCTAGTACATGCCTTCTAATTTTGTACACGCACACATTTTATCCTGGCATGCCTTTTGATTCCCTATGGCATTCCTGCAAATCTTTGAAACTTTAGTTTCACCATCATGTGGTTTGATGCCCCTTCCTCCCTGATTTTGCTCCCATCTGTACACACTTACCTTTGCTCATTGCACTGTATATCTTCCTTTTATCCCTCCCTCCACAAAAGTTCCTTGTTAACTTTCTTCTGAAAACACTCTTTGACTTCCTTTTGTGTGGATCCACTGGCTTCAATGCTTCTTGTCTTGACCTGAGTGAACTTGCTAGTAGCTGAAATCTCATACCAGGCATATAACATTCTATGTCTAGCCTCAGCACCTACCCTCTAGCTCCCACTAGCCCCTATCCCTCATTGAGCAGCATGATTTTCTAGTTTGCTTGGTGAAACGCAAACCCAAAATAGAACTCTTTCACTGTTCTCATTCTACCGGGAAAAGAATCCCCCAAATAATTTGTAGTTGGGACAATGGCTGCGGTTATTTTTTTAGATAAACCATAGACAGGTTTCTTTCCAGATGAACAGTATGTTACATAGAAGTGATTTTGGAAAAGGTAGGATTATGAATAACAGAGTTTAGTTTGCACATTTAGTATTAGTTTGATAAGTAATTAATTAACTCAATGACAACACCACTATTAGGGCAAAATCATATTGTAGTCTACCAGTTCTAGGGACAACATCCCACATCCACATCCTGGTAATATATTAAATAAGTCACAAAAAGAGGAGAAAATCAACTCCTACATAGGAGCCCCAGACTTTTTAGGATATGGGGTTGTCACTTGAGATGAGCACATAAACAATGTAACGTATATATAAAAAGACATTGTATTGTACAAACATGGTTTTAAAATCTGGAATTTAATATAAAACCGTGTATTCAAAACAACAGCATAGCGGCTTTTTGCATTTACAGCACATGTATTGACAGCTTTATTATTGAAAATAAGGTCCAACGTATTTCGCAGAACACTTCTTTAGGGAACTTTAATATATATCTAAGTTGTCACAAAGCAACTTCACCACAGTATAGCCATTGTACCATCCAGATGCATATGGTACAACCCGGAGTTATAGAATGACCATCTGGCCTCCTGGCAAAAAATTCAGGTGCAGGTCTGATGGACACTGGACCATGCATGCAAGACTCAGACTTACAAAGTCAGTACCCAATAACTCTCTCTAACAAGCTGGTCTGCATTGCAAAAATGCCACTGGAGCCAGCTGGTCTGCATTGCAAAAATGCCACTTGAGCCGGCAATGGCGGCGGCAGCATCTGACAGCCGATGGAAACATCGGCTGTGGTGCCGACATCGCTGGACTCCAGGACCGGTAAGTGTCCTAATATTAAAAGTCAGCAGCTACAGTATGTGTAGCTGCTGACTTTTCATTTTTTTTGGGGGGGGTGGGGGGGGGGGGCAGAATACCACTTTAAGGTGCTACAAGTTGCTGTCTGAGTTCTGTTAAACCTTCTTGATCTGTTTGTTAGGTGGGCCTGTTAGCACTTATTTGCTGTGTTTAACGCAGACTGCTTTTGGAAATCCCATGCTTGAAGACTAAAGATTCTTTGTCCTGTACTGTTCGCAATAGAAAATCCTATTTTTTAGAATATAAAGGTCAGCTTTTAGGCCTCATGCACACTGGACGTTTTTACATTTGCTGCTAGGGGCGTTGGGTGTCTCATTCTTACAGCTTAAAAATGCCTCTCTATGTTATTCTATGAGTCCATGCACACAAAGGCTTTTAAGAGCTGTAAGTGGCATAGGCATTTTCAAGCTACAAAAACAAAAATCCCAGTTCTAGAGCAGCAGCATTTCAGCTGTAAAAATGCCTGATTCGGCTAAACGTTGCTACTTGCGTGGTAACACTGTATACAGTATTAAGCCGCGTCAATCGTTTTTAAGCTGTAGCATTTGTATTTGGGAGTGGAAAATAGAAAAGGGCAGAGAAATGCTGCTAAATTCTAACACGGCTAACCATTCATTAACGCTAATGCAAAGTGCTTCTAAAAGTGCATTTTTACAGCCACGGTTCCTGGCGTCGGTGTCCTTTCAGATCCGGAAGGCAAGAGCTGGCCTCTTCAGTCCCCTGGACACCTAGTATCTGTCTGGACACCTGGATGCTGCAGTAACCATCAGCCGCCCTCGGAGCGTCACGTACTGACTCGCAAATCTTCTTACCTAGATGTAAGTCACTACATTGTTTCTGTAATAAAAATAACTTTTACCACACTCAAGAGGCGCTTTCCCCTTCTTTACTTCCTGGCGTCGGTACTGGCTTTGCAGCTTATCTTTTTAAATGCCTTTTGTGCATGAGGCCTTAGGATGTAAAGATCAACTAAAGCAGCCTACATATGTCTCTTGACAGGTTTCCTACAAACATTTTGTGCCATGTCAAACTACAACTGAACACATAAGAAGACTTCTACATGCTGTGCTAAAATAAACAGCCAAGGCATTGATGTCAAAGTGAACACCCTTCCTTCTGTGCCATAGATACTAGGGGTATAGTCATGGAGTTAGTTAGGATGGCACACCATGCTTAATTGCTGAAATGGTCAAAATGTGAAATAAATTATGGCTGAATAGGCAGCAATTCCTGCCCATACATTGAACAGTATATTCCCAGAACCCTAGAATAATATGTTACAGGCTTAAATATGCATATGTGTTCTAAATAGGGTTGAAACAACTAATCACCATAATTTTAACTTTCATAACTGAATAATTGGTCAGCTGATTAGTTGGCCTGCTTACAGAATGCATTATTTGTTTACATAACAGAAAATACAATGCAGCACACATACAGCTCAGTACACCGTCCATACATGTCAGTAAATGTCTGAGAGCTTGTGAATATATGAGGAGCAATGCATGGTGGGGCATGTAGTCCTGGGTAAGTGAAGGAAGTGATTTGAACTGATTCTAAGGGCAGAAGTTTTTTTTTACCTTGCTATAGGGGCACTCTATACTATACTTTGCAGCTTGCTATGGAGGCACTCTGAAGGCAGGAGGAGCCAGAAGTGTCGGTAGGGGACTCCAGAAGAGGAGAATCAGAGCTGCTGTGTGCAAAACCATTACACAGGTATGTATGACAAGTTTGTTAATTAACAAAAAAAAAAATCCAACGTTTACAATCACTTTAAGGGCTCTGTGCAGGGAAGATCAGCATTCTGAACCCAGAGAAACTGGAGGCTGATAGGCTGGAGGTAAAAAAAGGCATTATAATTACATTTAAAGTGAAAGTTTACCAGTATTGTTCATTACATTTTATATGATTATATCCATGCAAAAAAGTCTCAGCCTTTAGTATTACTTTATTATAAAAGATTTATATCCCCCACCCTTCACTTGTCTCCCAGTTAAAATACTCTGCATACACTACTTCTGGATGTATTTATATATACTGTATATATATATATTACCAAAACAATTGGGACACCTGCCTTTACACGCATATGAACTTTAATGGCATCCCACTCTTGCACAAACAAGGTCCATAAAGACATGGATGAGGGAGTTTGGGGTGGAGGAACTTGACTGACCTGCACAGAGTCCTGACCTCAACCCAACAGAACACCTTTGGGATGAATTAGAGCGGAAAAGGCCTTCTCATCCACATTAGTGCCTGACCTCACAAATGCACTTCTGGAAGAATGGTCAAACATTTCCATAGACACACTCCTAAACCTTGTGGACAGCCTTTCCAGAAGAGTTGGAGCTGTTATAGCTGCAAAGGGTGGGCCAACTCATTATTGAACCCTAAGGACTAAGACTAGGATGCCATTAAAGTGATTGTAAAGTCTTGTTTTTTTTTTTTTTTCTATTAAAATAAAAATGTTATACTAACCTGCCATGTGCAGTTGGTTATGCTCAGGGCAGCCCAGACCCACCTCTTCTCAGGTCCCTGGCTTGAGCTTCTGGCCCCTCCCTCCTGTTGAGTGCCCCCACAGCAAGCAGCTTGCTATGAGGGCACCCCAGTCGAACTGCAGCTCCCCTGTGTATTTATGCAGACACAGAGCCTCCGTTCGGCCTCACAGCCAAACAATGAGGGCACCCCAGCCAAGCTGCAGATCCCCTGTGTATTTATTCAGACACAGAGCTGCCGTTCAGCCCCACCTTTTTCTCTCTTGGTACCACTGCTGTGTCTCAGCCAATCAGGAGAGAGAGTTCCAGACAGCTGAGGCACATTTACGGACATTGCTGCATAGAGCTGGGCTCAAGTAACTATTAGGGGGTGTTGGGGAGACTGCTGCACACAGAAGGCTTTTTATATTAATGCATAGAATGCATTAAGATAAAAAACCTTCTGACTTTACAACCCCTTTAAAGTTCATGTGTGTGTAAAGACATCTTTTGATATTATCCCAAAAGTCCCCTCAAAATAAACCCAACACACAGCCAATAATGTCTAAACTGCTGGTCACAAAAAGAGTACACCCCTAAGTGAAAATGTCCAAATCTGGCTCAATTCGCTATTTTCCCTCCCTGGTGTCATGTGACTCGTTAGTGTTACAAGGTCTCAGGTGTGAATGGGGAGCAGGTGTGTTAAATTTGGTGTTATCGTTCTCATTCTATCATACTGTTCACTGGAAGTTCAACATGGCACCTCATGGCAAAGAACTCTCTAAGGATCTAAAAAAAAGAAATTGTTGCTCTACATAAAGATGGCCTAGGCTATAGGAAGATTGCCAAGACCCTGAAAATGAGCTGAAGCACGGCGGCCAAGACCATAAAGCGGTTTAACAGGACAGGTTCCACTCAGAACAGGCCTCACCATGGTCGACCAAAGAAGTTAAGTGCACGTGCTCAGCATCATATCGAGAGGTTGTCTTTGGTAAATAGCCGTATGAGTGCTGCCAGCATTGCTGCAGAGGTTGAAGGGGTCAGCCTGCTAGTGCTCAGATCATACTCCGCACACTGCATCAAATTGGTCTGCATGGCTGTCGTCCCAGAAGGAAGCCTCTTCTGAAGGTGATGCACAAGAAAGCCTGCAAACAGTTTGCTGAAGACAAGGAGACTAAGGACATGGATTACTGGAACCATGTCCCGTGGTCTGATGGGACCAAGATAAACGTATTTAATTCAGATGGTGTCAAGTGTGTGTAGTGGCAACTAGGTGAGAAGTACAAAGACAAGTGTGTCTTGCCTACAGTCAAGCATAGTGGTGGGAGTGTCATGGTCTGGGGCTGCATGAGTGCTGCCGGCACTGGGGAGCTACAGTTCATTGAGTGTACCATCAATGCCAACATGTTCTGTGAAATACTGAAGCAGAGCATAATCTCCTGCCTTCGGAGACTGGGCCGCAGGGCAGTATTTCAACATGTTAACGACCTCAAACACACCTTAAAGAGAACCACTGCCTTGCTAAAGAAGCTGAGGGTAAAGGTGATGGACTGGCCAAGCATGTCTCCAGATCTAAAACCTATTGAGCATCTGTGGGGCATCCTCAAACAGAAGGTGGAGGAGCGCAAGGTCTCTAACATCCACCAGCTCTGTGATGTCGTTGAGGAGTGAAAGAGGACTCCAGTGGCAGCCTGTGAAGCTCTTGTGAACACCATGCCCAAGAGGGTTAAAGCAGTGCTGGAAAATTATGGTGACCACACAAAATATTGACATTTTGGGCCCAATTTGGACTTTTTCATTTAGGGGTGTACTCACTTTTGTTGGCAGCGGTTTAGACAATAATGGCTGTGTGTTGAGGGGACTGCAAATTTACACTGGTATACAAGCTGTACAATCACTATTTTCTGTTGTAGCAAAGTGTCATTTCGTCAGTGTTGTCACATGAAATGATATAATAAAATATTTTAACCACTTAAGCCCCGGAAGATTTTACCCCCTTCCTGACCAGGGGGTATTTTGCGATTCGGCACTGCGTGACTTTAACGGACAATTGCGTGGTCGTGCGACGCTGTATCTAAACGAATTTGGCGTCCTTTTTTTCCCACAAACAGAGCTTTCTTTTGGTGGTATTTGATCACCTGTGCGATTTTTTTGATCACGCGCTATAAACAAAAAAAGAGCGTAAATTTTGCAAAAATAGCAATATTTTTCACATTTTTTTATATGAAATTCCCCCCAAAAAAATGTAAAAATGAAAATTTTTTAACATTTTCGGCCAATTTGTTTCATGCTACCTATGTTTGGTAAAAAAAATCGCAAAAAGCGTATTTTGATTGGTTTGCGCAAAAGTTATCGCGTTTACTAACAAAGGGAAAGATTTTTGTCATTTTTGTTGTTTTTTTTTTAACGCGTAATGGCGGCGATCTGCGATTTTTTTTGCGGTACTGCGACATTGCAGCGGACAGATCGGACCCTTGACTGACATTTTTTCCACTTTTGGGGTTACCAGTGACATTTCTACAGTAATCAGGGCTATACATATGCACTGTTACTGTAAAAATACACTGGCAGTAAAGGGGTTAACTTTTTTGAAAGGGAGGGGCTATGTGTGTCCCTAGGGGCGTGCTTTCTACTGTGATTGGCTGTGGCTTCAGATGTATGAAGAGTGATCAACGGTTCTACATAGTAGAACCGTATGATCATCCTTCATACACAGGGGAGAATGACAGGCAGCTTGTTTACACAAGCCGCCTGACTTTCTCCCTCTCCCCCGCCGATCGCAGAGTGACCGGCGGACATCGGGTCCGCCGGTCACACGCGCGGGGGGGGGGGGGTCCGTGACCACGCGGGAGCTCCCTAGACCCTCACAAGCTAGTGACGTAGCCCTACGTCACTTTGCCTGTGAGGGGCTGACCGCCGACGTAGATAGTCGTGCGGCGGTCGGCAAGTGGTTAAGAAATGTGAGGGGTGTACTCACTGGTGTGAGATACTCTATATATATATATATATATATATATATATATATATACACAATTTATCTATCTATCTATCTATCTATCTATCTATCTATCTATCTATCTATCTATCTATCTATCTATCTATAAATATGTATGTTATAGTAGTACTAATTGTCTGCTGTTTTTGTACTATAAAGGACTCATTTTAGTTTTTTAACCCCATCATGATACTAAAAGCTTGCTGCTGCTACTAAATGTCCTATGCTGGCCATATACATATCAATTTTTGGACGAGGATATTCGTACGAATCTTCATACAAAAATTCTATGTACATCTGATGAATGGATGCATGTTGTTCAAAAATTTTACTTGTTTTTAACAATCAATTTTAAAATAGATGTCATGTTAGGAAACGTTTTCTAATCTGTTCATTCAAATTTTCTTAAACAGCGTTTTAAGTCTTATTACATTTTGTTTTTCTTTAAATAAAAAATGTTAATCTCCGAGTCTGATGATATGAACCAGATTCAACCTCTAATAGTATATGCATCACTTCTGTTATTCTTAGAGTAGATTCAATATTTTGTTCCCTAACCATATAGCTGGTTATTTATATTTACCACTGCATATAGAGTGCATCCAGTGAAAGTATTCACAACGCTTCACTTTTTCCACATTTTGCTATGTTACGGCCTTATTCCAAAATGGATTAAATTCATTATATTTCTCAAAATTCTACAAAAAATACTCCATAATGACAACATGAAAAATGTTTGTTTGAAAACTTTGCAAAGTTTTTAAAAATAAAAAATGAAAAAATCACATGTACTGAAGTATTCACAGCCTTAGCTGTAATACTTAAAATTGAGCTCAGGTGCATCCTGTTTCCACTGATCATCCTTGAGATGTTTCTACAACTTGATTGGAGTACACCTGTGGTAAATTCAGTTGACTGGACATGATTTGGAAAGGCACATACCTACCTATATAAGGTCCCACCATTACTAGTGCATATCAGAAAACAAACCAAGCCATGAAGTTCAGGAAATTGTCTGCAGACCTCTGAGACAGGATTGTAGTATGGAGGCACAGATCTGGGGAAGAGTACAGAAAATTCCTGCAGCATTGAAGGTCCCAATGAGCACAGTGGCCTCCATCATCTGTAAATGGAAGAGGTTTTGAACCACCAGGACTCTTCCTAGAGTGGGCCGCCTGGCCAAACTGACCGATTGGGGGAGAAGGGCCTTAGTCAGGGAGGTGACCAAGAACCCAATAGTCACTCTGACAGGGCTTTAACATTTTTCCTGTGGAGAGAGGAGAACCTTCCAGAAGAACAACCATTTCGGCAGCACCCCACCATTTAGGCCTGTATGGTAGAGTGCCCAGATGGAAGCCACTCCTCAGTAAAAGGCACATGCCATCCCGTCTGGAGCTTATTAAAATGCACCCAAAGGACTCTCAGACCATGAGAAACAAAATTCCCTGGTTTAATGAAACAAAGATTGAACTCTTTTTGGCCTGAATGGCAAGCGTGATGTCTGGAGGAAACCAGGCACCACTCATCACCTGGCCAAAACCATCCCTTCAGTGAAGCATGGTGGTGGCAAAATCATGCTGTGGGGATGTTTTTCAGTGGCAGGAAGTGGGAGACTAGTCAGGATCGAGGGAAAGATGAATGAAGCAATGTACAGAGACATCCTTGATGAAAACCTGCTCCAGAGTGCTCTGGACCTCAGACTGGGGCGAAGGCTCATCTTCCAACAGGACAACGACCCTAAGCACATAGCCAAGAAAACAAAGGAGTGGCTATGGGAAAACTAAGTATATGTTCTTGAGTGGCCCAGCCAGAGCCCAGACTGTAAACGTTTAACGACCAATCCATCTCTCATTATTACATTCAGAGAGATTAAACTTTGCATGTACACCATACTGGGCTTTGTTGATGAGGACAACGCTACAGAGTTGTTAATGGTGTAATCACACTTAACAATGTACACAGGTGCCGGTGTGGAAAAGAAGATGGTTGGAGAGGCACCATGTAACACCAAGGTCAGCACAGAGGTAGCACTGTTATTTTTTAATTTAACTAGTCAGGATCGAGGGAAAGATGAATGAAGCAATGTACAGAGACATCCTTGATGAAAACCTGCTCCAGAGCGCTCTGGACCTCAGACTGGGGCGAAGGCTCATCTTCCAACAGGACAACGACCCTAAGCACATAGCCAAGAAAACAAAGGAGTGGCTATGGGAAAACTAAGTATATGTTCTTGAGTGGCCCAGCCAGAGCCCAGACTTAAACCCAATTGAAATTTTCTGAAGAGTTCTAAAAACTGGCTGTGCCTTGATGCTTCCCATCCAACTTGATGGAGTTTGAGAGGTCCTGCAAAGAAGAATGGGAGACATTGCCCAAAGATAGGTTTCCCAAGCTTGTAGCATCATATTCAAAAAGACTTGAGGCTGTAATTGGTGCCAAAGGTGCTTCAACAAAGTATTGAGCAAAGGCTGTAAATAATTATGTACATGGGATTTTTTTCATTTTTTTTTATTTTTAATAAATTTGCAAATATTTCAAACAAACTTCTTTCCCATTGTCATTATAGGTCATAGTTTGTAGAATTTTGAGGAAAATAATGAATTGAATCCATTTTGGAATAAGGCTGTAAAAAGCGAAGCGATGTGAATACTTCCCGGATGCACTGTAGATATTCAAGAATAAATTGACTTTTTTTAAACTTTACATATTAACTAGGTTATACACCACACTTTTTTGAGGTTTTTATCTGAATAATGAATTAATCAAAACAATATTCAACCATCAAATTGATTATGAAAATTTTCGTTAGTTGCAGCCCTTGTTCAAAAGGTCAGCAGGTAAGTGAGGTTGGAACCAAATAACTACATCTTTCCCTCCTCAGCCATATATACATTAACCCCCCCCCCCCCATCCCCCATCCTCTGCAGCCATATATCTACCTTATTGACTCCTGTGAAAATTGTATATTAAAACATTCAGTAGATTCAGAAATATAGGCAGCAGAAGTTAAATGCAAATCCTGACTTTTCTTGTAAGAGTCAAACATTGCATCTCATCATTTCACCTCCCAAACCTATTAGCTGCATATCAAATTAAGTAACCAATAGCGATGCTTCAGAGCTGGGAGGGGCAGACTAAGTAAAGTCAAAATTTGCATTGAACACCAGCTGCATGTATCTATAGATCTGCTAATTGCTTTGACATTCACTTATCACTGCAGTTAACCTTTGCTTCATTTTTCATCATGCGCTCAGTCCGATTCGCTCAGGTTTGTGACAGGTTTGCTTTAAAACCCTGACCACAAGCAGGTCATAAACAGAAAGCTGGAGTAGGCATAAAACCTGAAAGGGGATAAAGACTAAAATATGTGTGAGCTCATTATGGGAGCCGGAGCTGGAGAGGACTAATTTATAGGAAGAACACACTTCACATTTAATGGCACTGTAATCTTTAAGCCGTAATTTAGCAAGGGAATATATGAGCCTACCAATTATGGCATCCTATCTCATGAAAGATTTTAATACCAACACCCCCTTCTAACACAGCCATAGCTAACAAGATATATTCTATGCATGAAAAACGTTTAACGACCAATCCATCTCTCATTATTACATTCAGAGAGATTAAACTTTGCATGTACACCATACTGGGCTTTGTTGATGAGGACAACGCTACAGAGTTGTTAATGGTGTAATCACACTTAACAATGTACACAGGTGCCGGTGTGGAAAAGAAGATGGTTGGAGAGGCACCATGTAACACCAAGGTCAGCACAGAGGTAGCACTGTTATTTTTTAATATCATACAACACTTAACCTGTATGAAAAGCTGAGCTTAGGCGCAATGTAATAACTTATTGAGTTTCCAGATAATAACAGAATAGTACTGCATTGTAGAAGTTTCTGGTGATTTTCTTTTGCCTCTGTGTCTCCTGTATTCCTGATTAGAAAGGGATAATGAAAAATGGTTAAGGTAGTCATAACCGTAAAATACCCGGTTTCTAACATTTTTGGTTGATTTAGTTGACAATATTGTGGTTGCCAAATCACCAGCTAAAGTCTCCCATGGAGACAAAGACTGCACAGGTTAGAACGCTTTCATCGCTTTTGTTTTTACTTGATAAGCAGCCAGCATCTGCAAGATGCCTTTCCCTCCCCTTGTAGGATATATATTTATGTCTAGGAGCAGCTGCATGTCTGTCTGCTCTCTAGTGTCTATGAGCACCCTATAGAATGGGATAGATAGATAGATAGATAGATAGATAGATAGATAGATAGATAGATAGATAGATAGATAGATAGATAGATAGATAGATAGATAGATAGATAGATAGATAGATAGATAGATAGATAGATAGATAGATAGATAGATAGATAGATAGATGGATAGAAATGAGGTGAAATCCTGCCAATGTCCATTTTACAGTCATGTGTAAGCAAAAAATATATATTATTTTATACATTTTTTCAAATATATAATATAATATATATATATTAAATTCTTTAAAGTTTCCTTGCACATGATTGGGTACTCTGCAAAGTGAAATTTCATCACATTCACTGATCTGGAGAATTATCTGATTGCTAATAGGAGATTAGGGGGCAGGAAACAATTTTTCACCCTGATAGAGCAACTTGGACCATACTTTATAAGGTATGTTTTGCCTTCCTCTTGTTCATTCATCGATGGGGATTAGGATGAAATGTGCATTTTATTGTGTTTTTAAAGGTTGAACTTGATAGACCTAAAAAGATGAAAAATAGCAACTTTTCCATCTTTTGACCTCACAAAAAAGTTTTCTGACCATTATGTTATTTCCCCTAGCAGTTCTATATGCTGTATATACAGTTTATTAGGGTACTCAAGTGAATGACTTTTATTGCATCAGATAGGATCATATGAATGGAATGGATGGCTTGAAGCCAATGGTTTCAGGTGTGTAATTAATCTTATACAGTTATCTTCTCATAGTTAAATTTAGCTATTAACATATCAGTTACAAAGCTGTAGTTTCCATGTCTTTGTATTGTTTAAAACCAACATTGCGTAAGTTTGATTTCCCCCTAAAGTAGATCTAAACCCTAACAGGATGGTATTAAAGTGTTACTAAACCTAAAAAAGTTTTTTTACCTTAATGCATTGTTGGCATTAGGGTAAAAAAAAAACATTTTCAATTTCCCCGTGCCCCCCTTTCCCTGTGTGAAGAGTAAGAGAGGGGAGAAGTGATCAGAACTCTGCACAGCTGCATCTATTCTCCCCTTACTTCCCCTTCACACAGCATTCGAAAAGCAGCAGGAGCCACTGGCTCTTGCTTGTGTCAATCAAATGCAGTGAAGAGGAGCTGGGGGGCCTAAGTCCTGCTGTGCAAGTCTATGGAGCGGACACACAGGTTGGGAGCGCACAGACCACATTTCTCCCCATAGCAAGCGGCTGGCTATGGTGGACAAAAAAAGAAGAGGAGTAGCCAAGATCGCCTTCGGGGACCCCAGAAGAGGAGGATCAGGGCCACTCTGTGCACAGAGCAGGTAAGAATAACATTTTTGTTATTTTAATTAAAAACAATATATTGACTTTAGTAACACTTTTAGTTCCCTAAAGAACTGTGTATTATAAGCAGTTCTTGTTTTTTTTATTCTCATAAGATACTATTTTAGCCTTTTTTCATATTTCTTTGTATCTTGGTGCTGTTATTCGATTCTTACTTGAATTGTGGCATCTTTTGTGTATTTCTTCCAAATATGTACAGTAATCAAGCATGGAACAACTTCTGCTTTTCCTGTACTAAAGACCGATCACTGCTGCAGTAATATGTGTTAGATTGGCCACTTGGGGGAACATTTTACAGGGTGTCAACCCAGAAACACAACTGGGAAACAGTTGTCATCCTATAATAGGAGTTTCCCGCCTTCATGGGAGGATCACGCAGTAATATTTAAACCTCAAATCTACTTTCTGTGCATTTTTTAAAAATAGGTACTCCACCCCCCAACATATATAGAGTGAAGGAATCAGGATTTTTTAAGCCCTGTGATATTTTTACAAATGTTCATGAAAACAATATTTTTGCTAAAAATACATTAAAGATACATTGAAATCAATAATAGCAGACAAAAACACAGCAAAACTTTCAAAATTCCATCTAAATTAAAAAATCTAAAAGCTAAAACTGTATTGAGTTAATGATAACTAAATATTTGTAAATTCTAAATTGCGACTTTTTGTGAAAATTAAAGGTATGCAAAATTTTAAATAAGCAATTTAGGTTAAAAAACTGAAAGTTATCATTATACAATTACAGTTTTCAGAGTTTGTAAAAGATCCCCCAACTTTACATTCTATACATTTTCTGAAAGCAAATGACCTGTAGAAGAAAAAAAAGTGCTACTTATTTTTTAGGCCCTGCAATAGTTACCCAAATGTTTATCAAACTACTATTTTCACAAAAAATACACTAATATCATTATTAGCACACAAAAACACAACACAACTTTCAAAATTCCTGCTAAATTTCTACTAAGGCCTCGTTCAGGTGGGGTGTACTAAAGCATACGCCCAGCGAGGCAGAGTTTGCCCACACAGGGGTGCACAGGTATTCCGTACAGGTAAACATGCTGTAGTATGCCCAGTGTGAATGAGGCCTTGCTATGTTTCTTTTTTTTCCTTTTCTTTTTACAATGCTTCTTAGTAATGTTTTTTTCCTTTTTTGTGTGTGTGTGTGTGTTGTGTGTGTGTGTGGGGGGTAAACATCAGAGGTCTAAACATACCCCTGATATTTATTTTTTGAGACAAATAAAGGGAATGAGGACATGGAGTCCCTTTCTTTGCAGCCTCAGCTGCACTGCAGATGAATGTATAGGAGTCTCTGAACAGAGAATTAATTTACAGAGTATTCATTCGAAAGCTGAGGCATAGTAAATACAGTTCCGAAGAATCGCCCATTCAGAAAGGAGCTGGTAAACATGCATGTTTACCAGAGATCCCCCCTCCCCCCACTCTCAATCCATCCTGACACTGATCTGGTGTAGCTGGCGGGAGGGGGATGCCAGTGTAGCACCCTTCCAGGTAGGTGCTAGGCAAAGCATATGTGTGACCCTGTTCTGTTTATCAGGAGGGTCTGATCTGTTAGTTAGCCTGTCACATGCTTCCAGGTGTGACCTGTTGAGTCTGGGCAGTCTCCCCACTGTATCCAATGAGGTACCTTGTTGGGCAGTGGAGGAAATCTAGCCAATAGCACACCAGGGTTTATGACTGTCCCAGTGGGTGAGCATTGCTGCAATGCTTCCTGGGATGGGGAAAAATTCCGGAGGGGGCATGTGACAGGGTGTCTTTTGGCAAGAGCAAAGTCCCAGGAGGAGGTGGATGGCTGTCTCTCCTGCTGATGTGAGGAAGGTGATCCAGGCAGTCGGCCTAGGGACAAGGGGTTGAGCTGTGCTGCAGAAGGATCCAGTGTGCTGACCAAGTGGAGCTGCTGGGCAGAATACTTCTGGAAAAACAGTATTGTGAGTACTCAAGAATCTGCCCAGGGGTCTGCCTAAGTGTGGGACCACTCCAGAGGGGTCAAGGGGATCCAGAAGTCAGTTAACCCAGAGTGATACAGTAAAGGGGGTTGCAAGTTGTTAAGACCTGAAGATAAGGGGGTAAAGGGGGCGCCAGGAAGGGCCCTGAAGATGCTCAGCAGGGCAGTCTGCTATAAAGGACAGCTACCTCAAGAAAGGAGTGCCTTAGGAAGCTAAAATGACTCTTTCAAGGTTAAAAGCAAAGTAAAGTAAGCTGCCTAGCCGTGACTAGCTCAAACAGTGTTAACCAGCATCATTCAGCGTTAACCAGCGTCAATCAGCATTTTCTATATCGTCCCAGCCTATTGTGCATGCTTCAGTTTGATTGAGGTATCCCACTCATCCCTTCTCCTATCCAAGTTCCTAATAAAACCTAAAAACCAAAGAAAATTGACTGGTCCTTGTCTGAGATAAAAACACTTGGAAACATGTCAGATTGTTCTACTGTTGCTAATGGTAACCCAGGGGAACCCGTCATCAGCAGCTCCCTTGGGAGTAGTGCTACACCAGTATGGTGTGGGGGTGGGGGTGGGGCTGGACGAGTGCTAGTGGGGCATCTATTTGGACACTTAAATTCCCATGAGGCTTCCTTGCAGCACCCTTGCAGCACCCCGGGCTGGCAGGAGGGTAGAGGAGGAGAAGCTGGACAGGAGCCACAGGGGATCGGGGCTTCAGGGGTGGGGAGGGTGGGTTGACTTACTCACTACAGAGGGCTACCCTTCCCTCAGAGGTTATGTGAGCTGCACACATTTGCACACCGAATGATACAGCACTGTTTATATGAGATTTTAGTGACTAGGTAAAGATTTACTTTAAAGCGACCCTTACACCAAAATACAAGGTTTGCTTATTAGATAGTGTCCCACTGTCATGATCCCTAAAAGCTGCAATTTACATTTAAAGCGTATTTAAATCCAAGTACAAAAATTGAAAGAACTGCAACTTACCTATTTTTAGATGTGGTGGTTGTATTCGATTTCTTTTGCATACCTTTTGTCCTTCATTTTTTTTATTTTTTTTTTTTTTATTTAAAATTTTCAAGTATAACAAAATATATAACTTGTATAGACAGATACATTGAACCAGTAAAAACACAAGTACATTGGAGGGGAGGGGGGTAGAGGGCATGCCCGTGGCGGGCATGGGAAGGAGGGGCGGGATGAAGGAAAGGTCAGAACTCAATGACCTAGTTGTTGGCAGGATCGGGGAATGTAGAGGTTGCATGGATAAGGGGGTCTCGTACTCGAAACATGAGATCATCAAGGGGAGAGTCCGAGTCCTTAGATAGGTGATTGAGGAAAGTGTTCCATTTGGCGTGAAAGTACTGGGCTGCCGAGGGGGCCGTAAAGTCCGTGTTGAGGCGGTCAATAGACAGGAGTGTGGTTAGCTCTGACGTTATCATACAGATAGGGGGAGGCGTGGTAGAGATCCAATGCTTTAAGATCATTCGTCTGGCAACAAGTAGGCTGGTAAGGATCCATAAACGAGGAGAGTCAGCCGAGGTGCTCGACCATTTCTGTAAACGCTTGTCCCAGTAGCCGAACAATAGTAGAAGAGGGTCTTTTGGTGCAGAAAAAGTAGTGACATTTTCGATGAAGGCAAGGACTTGATCCCAGAATAGCGATATGTACTGACAGTCCCAGAATTTGCGGAAGAGGGAGGGCCGCTCGGCAGAGCATAGAGGACACTTATGGGCGTCTGGGAGTGTCTTGTCAGAGAGGAAAGGGATGTGGGCTCTGTGAAAGATTTTAAGCTGGGCTTCCTTCCAGGTAGAGTTGGGGGTAAGTCCGAGAGTGGTCCGGAGACCGCTGATCATGTTAGGCAAGGTATCTTCTCCAGGAAAATCTTTCAGCCAGTTCGAGGCTGAGGAAGTGAAGGAGGCAGGTGGACACAACTTCAATAGGGGTTTATAGATATCCGAGATGGTGAATTTGCCAGAGTCCAGGAGGTTGTCAACGAGCGATAGCCGGAATCTGTTCTCTGACTTACTGGAGACGGAGTGTACAAAATTAAAACATTGGTTTAGGTAAAAGGAGTCTGATGTCCGCAAATTGAATTTGGCCACTATTTCAGAGTTAGAGAGCAGTGTCCCCGTGTGGGGATCGCATAGTTGAGCGAAAGTGGTCAGTCCTTTCGCTTCCCATACCTTATATACCGCATGATCCATGCCCGGGGGGAACGCAGGGTTGCCCCTGATCGGGAGGTACTTGGAAAAATAGAGAGGCAATTTCAATAGCTTACGTACTTCCCTCCATGCAATAACCGTGTCCCTAAGGAGCAGGTTATGGCGGAGAGCAGGTTGCATGTGGGCCCATTTGACATGCAGGAGAGCCGGTAAGGAGTAGGGACTGGACATCTGAGACTCATGATTGGAAAACTGCGAGTTCTGAGATAGCCACCCTTAAGAGGCATGACAGGTTATACAATCGTAAATCAGGAAAATTAATGCCAGCGTCACGCCTGGGGAGGCTCAGTTTTTTAGAGGAGATACGAGGTCTCCTACCTCTCCACATAAAACGGGAGAAAGCCCGAGAAAGCTCCTGAGCATCTTTATGCTTAATCAATAGAGGTAGAGTTTGAAGAAAATACAGGAGGCGGGCAAAGCTGACCATTTTTATCAGGTGGCATCTCCCCAAGAGAGACAACGGCAGTTCCATCCAATTCTCCAGTTCCCCTTTAATTTTTGAAAACAGTGGGGGATAGTTGAGGGCATAGTTAGAAGAGGGTGTCCTCCCAATTTTAATACCGAGGTACGTGATGTGCGTAGATGCAATCTTAAACGGGGAGTGTGTTTTCCATGCGCGGGACGTAGTTGACCCCAGGGGGAGAATTTCGCTCCTGGAATAATTAATTTTGAGGCCTGAGCATTTCCGAAACGCATCGAAGGTAGAGACGATCGTGGGTATATCGGCGGAAGGGTGGGAGGTAAAGAGAAGAACGTCGTCCGCGAACAGGGAGATCCGCAGGTCCTGGGATCCCAATCGTATCCCATGCAGGGGAGCTTTGCACGATAGATATCGTGACAGGGGCTCCATCGCCAAATTTAATAGTAGTGGGGACAGGGGGCAGCCCTGGCACGTACCTTTGTACAGTCTGAAGTCATCGGTCATGGAGCCACTCACGCACAGTCTAGCAATCAGGGAGGAATACATGGAGGATATAAGATTGACAAATGGGTCGTGGAACCCCATGGTCGTCAAGACCTTGCGTAACCAGACAAAGTTGACATTGTCAAAAGCCTTTTCGGCATCTAAGGTAACTATGACCAGGTCTTGTTTAGGGTGTATCCGTACATGGTCCAAAACTAGTAATACCTTTCTAATGTTGGCAGTGGCCGATCGGCCTTTGGTAAAGCCTGATTGGGCCGGGTGTATCAGATGGGGCATAATGAGCGCCAAGCGAGAGGCAATGATTTTGGATAAAATTTTCACATTGAGGTTGAGCAAGGAGATAGGGCGATACGATCCCGGTTCTAGTGGGTCCTTTCCTTTTTTCGCAAGAAGTTTTATTATAGCCTGATTACCTGTTGGCAAGTAGGGCCCACCTTCCCAGATGTACGAGTACACCTCGACGAGTGTGGGGACCATGCTAGGTGTGATGGATTTATAGAACTCGCCAGAGAGACCGTCCGGCCCTGGAGCTTTATTAGATGTGAGGTGCCTAATCGTTTGCGTGACTTCTTCCGCCAAAATTGGGGCATTCAACATAGCTAGGTGGTCGGTGCTAATGACAGGGAGTCCCGTGCCTGATAAGAACAAGTCATCCTCCGAGCCGTCCACCTCGTTGGGGCCATACAGAGACGAGTAGAAATCCTGCATAATGCGCTGAACGCCGTGTGGTGTGAAATCGATGGCCCCGTGGGATCTCGCAGAGAACCGATATGGGTAGGAGATGCCTGGCCTTTGCACATTTTCGCCAACAGCTTGCCAGCCTTGTTACCGAACCTGTGCAAAGTAGCAGAAAGGTGCGCTTTGTGGATGCGTTCCACTTTGTCAGCCCAGTCATCAAAATTTGTCTTGGCTAGGAGCCAATCATCCCTATCCGCCGGGGAATCAGTCAGTACCAAGTTCCGCTGAGCCAGTCGTAAACGTTCGCTAGCCGATTTGTATCCGCCGTTCACGTGTTGTTTGTAAGCTGCCGCGTAAGAGATGATACGACCTCTCAGGAAAGCCTTGCCCGCTTCCCAAAACAGGTGGGGGGAGGTGGAGTGCGCCACGTTGGAATTCGAGTATTCCGTCCATGCATGTTCCAGTAAAGCCTGGAAATCAGCATTGTTGACCAGGTATGAGGGGAACCGCCAGATAAGGGGGGCAGTCGGAAAACGGGCCAGGTCTAGGGATATGGAGAGTGGAGAGTGATCTGAGATTGCCATGTCATTAATAGTAGCGTCCTGCGTCAACGGGAGAAGGGAGTCCGAACAAAAAAAATAGTCTATTCTCGTAAAAGTCTTATGAGGGTGAGAGTAGAAGGTATACTCGTGATCCGCCGGGTGGAAATGCCGCCACATGTCAGTTAGGGCAAGAGATTCAACGAGCGTGGCTAAATGGGTGGGATTCCCGATCGCACGGGGCAACGACGCCGGGGGAGAGGAAGATTTGTCAAGGACTAGGTCCATAACAGCGTTAAAGTCACCCCCAAGCAGGAGGGGGACATTTGGTAGGGTTAGTATGCGGGCAGATAGAGCAGAATAAAAGGATCGAGGACATTGGGGGCATACACATTGGACACTACAAATTCCTTGCAGTTGAGTCGGACATGTGCCGAAATGTAGCGGCCTTCCGAGTCCGCATCCACCGAAAGAATTTCCACTGGGAGGCGTTTATGAAACAATATAAGGACCCCAGCTTTACGGCCTAACGCTGCCGAACCCACTACCTTACCTACCCAGAGCTTTTCCATACGTGCCATATCCTCAGCCGGAAGGTGAGATTCCTGAATAAGAGCTATGTCAGCCCGGAGGTGTTTAAGGTGTCTTAGGACTTTCATTCTCTTAGCTGGGGATCTGAGACCCTTAAAATTCCAGGACACTATCGGCATGATAAACGAAAAAGGGATGGATGTGTGTAAAAACGTATGTAGAGCTTACCCATAGTAAAAAAAAAAGAGTGAGTGCGATAAAGAGGGCAGAAGTGGACCCGCCAAGTATTACCATTTTATTAATTATTTTTCAGTATTTAGAAAAAAAAATATTTTTCAGTTTTTCATTCAAATGTTTTTTTTTTTTTTTTATTCAATAGCGGAATAGAACAACAACAGTATCCAACCTGTTAGGCGTGCGGTGTGTAGCGGCCATTTCATGCAAACTGAGTGCATATGTGTCTCCTTAATTTGCATTTAAAAAAGAAAAAAACTTTTTTCCTTCATATTTTATTGTGACTTACAGCGTTTAGACACTGCATTTCAAATCTGCTATTCAACAAGCACCAATTAAGAGGACAATTATTTTTTCAGATTTTCATTCATACGTTACAGTGCGATAAAAAGTTAATTGCGGCCCTGTCTGCATATGTTACAGTGAGATACACCCATTGCATACTGTTGTATTCCGCTTTGCAATAAAAACCCATTTAGGGGATAAAAAGTTAATTGCGGCCCTGTCTGCATATGTTACAGTGAGATACACCCATTGCATACTGTTGTATTCTGCTTTGCAATAAAAACCCATTTAGGGGATAAAAAGTTAATTGCGGCCCTGTCTGCATATGGTACAGCGAGATACACCCATTGCATACTTTTGTATTCCGCTTTGCAATAAAAACCCATTTAGGGGATAAAAAGTTAATTGCGGCCCTGTCTGCATATGTTACAGTGAGATACACCCATTGCATACTGTTGTATTCTGCTTTGCAATACAAACCCATTTAGGGGGAAAAAAATAAATTGCGGTCTAGTCTGCATATTTTACTGTGAGATATACCCTTTCTATACTGTTGTTCTATTCCACTATTCAATAAACACCCATTTAGGGAAAAAATATTAAATTGTGGCCTAGTCTGTATCTGTAAGTGTGAGATACACCCTTTGGATACTGTTGTTCTATTGCGCTATTCAATAAACACCCATTTAGGGAAAAAATATTAAAATGCGGCCTAATCTGCATATGTTACTGTGAGATACACCCTTTGGATACTGTTGTTCTATTCCGCTATTCAATAAACACCCATTTAGGTAAAAAATATTAAATTGCGGCCTAGTCTGCATATTTTACAGCGCAACAAGGCACACAGATCTCGCATTGGAGGCCCAGTTACTGGTGGTGAAGTGGTGCTTTTCCGCAGAGCGACTCATGCGCGCGTGCTGCAGCTGAAACTCCACTATGGCCTGCTGCTGCTCGCACAGTCTGGCCAGCATGTGCAAGGTGGAGTTACACCTTGTGGGCACGTCACATATGAGGCAGTCAATGGGAAGGCTGAAGTTACGCTGACAGGTGAGCAGCAGCAGGGTGAGAATGCCGAAAGTGCACACAGAAGGCCTGCACTTTCTGCAGCAGCTCTGACATATTGGGGTAATTTCTAAGGAACCTCTGCACCACCAAATTCAGCACATGGCAAGGGATTTGGGTCAAACCGGCTAGGCCCAGAGCTGCTACGAGATTTCGCCCATTATCGCACACCACCAGGCCAGGCTTGAGGCTCACTGGCAGCAACCACTCATCGGTCTGCTGTTGAATGCCCCTTCACAACTCCTGTGCGTGTGTGGTTTTCCCCCCAAACAGGCAAGTTTTAAAACTGCCTGCTGTCATTTACCCCTGGCTGTGCTGAAGTTGGTGGTGAAGGTGTTACGCTGACCGGATGAGGAGGCGGTAGAGGATGAGGAAGCGGAGTAGGAGGAGTTAGGAACAGGATGCAAACTGAAGCGCACTGCAATCCTCGGTGGTTCAAGGACATGCGCCAAACTGCTATCCGCCTCAGGCCCAGCTGCCACTGCATTTACCCAGTGTGCTGTTAGGGAGATATAATGTCCCTGACCGTGCTTACTGGTCCACGTATCCGTAGTTAGATGGACCTTGCCACAGATGGCGCTGCGCAGTGCACACCTGATTTTGTCACCCACTTGCTTGTGCAGGGAAGGGATGGCTTGCCTGGAAAAGTAGTGGCGGCTGGGCATGACGTACTATGGGACAGCCACCGCCATAAGGCTTTTAAAACTCTGCGTCTCCACCAGACGGAATGACAGCATTTCAAAGGCCAGGAATTTTGAAATGCTGGGATTCAGGGCCAGGGATCGCGGGTGGGTAGGGGGGGGTACTTCCTCTTCCGCTCCAGTGTTTGGGAGATAGAAAGCTGAACGCTTCCACGGGACATTGTGGAGATGGTTGTTGGTGACTCAGGTGGTGGTGTTGCTGGCAGATCCTCTGTTTATGGGGTGGCAGGTGCTGGTCTCACTACAGAGGTGGATGAAGAGGCCGAGACTGCAGCAGAAGAGGAAGCAGGAGGAGCCAGAGACCTTTCTTGGTTTTTGAGGTGTCTACTCCACTACAGTTCGTGCTTTGCACTTAGATGCCTGGTCTTGCAGGTTGTGCTCAGGTTGAGAAGGTTTATGCCTGGCTTCAGGCCCTGATTGCACAGCGTGCAAACCATTTGTGTCCTGTCATCATCACATTGTCTGAAGAACTGCCACGCTAGGGAACTCCTTTGAGCTGGCTTTGGTGTGCTCGGTCCCTTGCTGTGTTGGGCAGTAGCAGGCATAGTGTCTAGAGCATGGCCGCTCCGCTTTTGCACCCTGCTCCCTCTTCTGCTGTGCTGGTGGCTCTGTGCGACCACCACCTCTTCCTCCAAACAACTCAGGTCACCTGCATGACCTTCATTCCATGTGGGGTCGAGGACCTCATCATCCTCCATATCATCTTCCACCCAGTCTTCACCCCTGCAACCCTTGTCGGTCTCCACAATTCGGAATTCCGCAGCAGTTGGCACCTGTGTTTCGTCATCATCCGAGACGTGCTGCGATGGTCCTCCCATGTACTCATCTTGAGACATAAGTGGTTGGGCATCGGTGCACTCAATCTCTTCCACTTCTGGGGCAGGGCTAGGTGGATGGCCCTGGCAAACCATGTTAACAGAGTCATCAAAAAGAAAAAGAGACTGCTGCATGACTTGGGGCTCAGACTGCTTGGCTGATTTGCAAGGGGGTGAGGTGAAAGATTGATGGACATCTAATGCAGGTGCCAACTCTGACCTTTCAGCAGAAGACTGGGTGGGAGACAATGTGAAGGAACTGGAGGTACTGTCAGCAACCCAATCCACTATCGCCTGTACTTGTTCTGGCCTCAACATTTGTAGAGGTGCATTAGGCCCTGCCAAATACTGCTGTAAGGTTCTGTCGCCTACTCGCAGCTGAGAAAGGTGTTTCATTTGTGCTTGTAGCTGGCACAGATCGACCACGTCCTCTCCTTGCAACAGGAGCTCCACCAGCAGCACCACGACCCAGCACTAACATGGTGGAGCAGTATGTGTGCACACGCCTAGACGTACTGAATGACGGGTCTGCCCCCTTCATCTTCTGGCTCTCCAAATTGGGCACATGGCCTGAGCTTGCCCTTTATGCCTTGGAGGTGCTGGCCTGCCCTGCAGCCAGTGTATTATCTGAACGTGTATTTAGCACGGCTGGGGGTGTTATCACAGACAAGCGCAGCCGCCTGTCCAGAGCCAATGTGGACAAGCTCACGTTCATTAAAATGAACCAGGCATGGATACCACAGGACTTGTCCGTACCTTGTGCAAAATAGACATGTATACCGGCCTTACCCAGCCATTGTTGTATTTGATCTTTCTAACTCTTTTGGGGTGTACCCTAATTTAAAAAGAAATAAAATTAAAAACAAAAACCTACCTCGTCCTCCTCCACCACCGCTTCCACCTACACCGCTACATCCACCGCCTCCTCAACCTCCTACTCCATATGGGCCTCGTCCTCCTCCTCCACTGCCGCCGCCGCTTCCACCTACACCGCCATATCCACCGCCACCTCAACCTCCTACTCCATATGGGCCTCGTCCTCCTCCTACATCATTCAAGATTATTATTTCTTATTATTTCTTATTTTTATGTTTTTTATGTTATTTTAAGTTATTTCCCTATCCATATTTGTTTGCAGAGCACCTGTCATGCTCGTAAGATGATTTTGCTGCCATTTGCAGCCCTCTAGCCCTTTCCATGTTTGTTTTAGAGCCATTTTAGTGCTCAAAAGTTCAGGTCTCCATTGACTTCAATGGGGTTCGGGATCGGGGTAAAGTTCGGGTTAAGTCCGGTTCACGAACCCGGACTTTTTTTTCAAGTTTGGCCGAACCTGCCGAGCCCGGACATTCAGGTGTTCGCTGAACTCTAATTACGAATCTACCGAGAAGATGCTCCTTCTCAGTGCAGGGACATCTCACCAAATTTTTGATCCTTAACTTTCCCAGGATGTTGTCGTAAGGATGGTGACGTCATCCCCCTCTAGGCGCCGTGAACAAAAGCCAGATATATTATATATTTTTAACTTTTCTCCATAGGTGTATTTATATGTGGAATGTGGTATTTTGGCATGGGGCAGTGTTTAATAACCGAACCTTGTATTATATTTTCTAATAAAAAATGCATATTATGCAAAATTAGCAATAAAGCACTATAAACTAAAGTAACAAAACAGAATATGACAATCCCCATGGCTTGTTTATCTTCAAACAAGCCGTAAAAATGAATAGTTAAATGGTGTCTGTCTCGGCTAATACATTATGTGTCTGAGCCATTACAGTCAGCAGCTATGTAAGTAGAGGATAATGAGTAGGAGGGGTATAGATATATTCATATATGATTGTGCATCTTTGCAGCGCTGCACCAAAGCTTTTGATCTCCAAGAAAAGTACGGTTAAAGTGTTTAACACTCATCTTTTCAATGTATCCTCGGTGCTCTTTCAAAAGGGTCCTTTTTTGAATTCTGCCACTGGTCCCATCATTTTAATTTGCTGCCTAATTAATTTCTAGACCCCTCTTTGGAGTGAGATGAATTGACATAAATGAGGTTCCCTTTTCAGCTGCTGCTCACACCTTTAATCTGTGATATGCCCTTTTCGCTATAAAGACGTCACCTAGATGGCTTTCTGTCTGTTGTGGGTATCTAAGTTTGAGAACAGAATAATGAATTTAATAGGTGAATAAAAGGTTCTGCAAGTTTTCCATGCACACACAAAAAAGGAAAATGACAATCCATTTTAGCATGCTACCTTTAATCTAGTCCATTCTCCTGCTAATAAGTGTAAATTATCATGTCCTATCTTCTAGGCCCTTTAGACTGCATAATGTCTCTATTTAATATCATCTTTAATCTGCCGGTACCAGCCACTGTGACTCCTTAGACGATGCTGGTGACAGCAGCAAGATTTTTTTTTTTAGCTATACTTCTGTAGTAGTCTTATGCTGTTTACGGTTATTTTGTTTTTTGTAATTATCCTTTTATTACAGTGTATATTTTATCAAAGATAAAATGGTTAGAATATGTTAAATGTTTTTTACTATGGAAAATGCAGTTGAAGTGACACTATTGCTATTTTTTTAGGCTGCCTGCTAAAGTACATAAAATATATTTACAAGTATTGACTATGTTAAATCCAATTTTTCTCTAGAAGAGCTACCCCAACTGCTGAAATCATCAACTTTTAACACTTTTGAGAGATGCCTGCTTTTCCCCACGACACCCCATGCCATCCCTTACAACATCCTTTACCTTGCCACTGACATTTGTTCCAGCATTGACCCCAAAGACATTTTGGGAGGAATAGCACTGAGTGCTGATTTTCCTTCGCCAGCTCTTTAAAATACTGTACACTTCTCTATGTTCAGCCTTAAGGCAGAGAGGGGAGCCACCACACGAGGTCTTGTACACATATGGTTTCAGGCCCAGTCCGTAGGAGGGCTGCGTTTCACAGAGGGCCCTAAGATAGGAACCCTGTCTCTAGGTTTGGTGCGCCAATTACCAAGCCACCCCTATCTATGTAATGTATGTCACCGGCCACCACCGCTTCTACTACTGAGCTGGCTGCTCCCCCGTCTTTCCACTCACTCAATAGTCCAAAGGGTTAACTTGTAAACATGCATTTCATTGAAGATTTCATTCATTTATGATGTCAGCTGTTTCAGCGGTGTGCAGGCACCGCTTGAGGGCTTCGTTCCAAGGTAAGTTCTTTGTAATAAGCTAGTATACGATGCATACTAGCTCATTATGCATTTGTCTTACAGGTTTTTGGGGTCTTTTCCCCCGGGGTTTGCAGCCACAGAAAAAAATAAAATAAAATATCTTTGTCTACCAGATGGGATTGGGGAAATAGTCTGTGTTGGGACATGAGAATTCTCAACACCTCTACCCCACCTATTAAAAACGCCCTGCTTCTACAGTAAAATAATTATAGATTTCTAGTGTTGCTGTGCCTTCATTCGGTCACTTCCTACTAGCACTATATGGTAATCATTCCTGTGTACACCCTGACTTGCTAAACAAGTGAGACCTTGCTGTTGTATACAAACCTGTTACTGGTGAGTTTTCCACTTGGGCATCAATCACTCTAATGTGGGGAGGAAGGGGGAATGTCTGGTTCCAAACACCATGTATACGCTGGGTATTCTGGTAGCAGAGGAGACCAGGGACGGCAAGGACAATCCAATTCCAAGTCCTGCCTGGAAATAAAGGTTTAGTATGAGCAATGCATTTGTTCATTTAAAGGACAACCTTAAAGCGGAGCTCCACCCAAAAGGGGAAGTTCCACTTTATGGACTCGTTCTCTGCTTCCACTTCCGTTCCGAGCACTGCAGCACTCGGAAACAGAAGTTCTCCCCCCTCCCTCCCCCCTGCAGTCTTCCGGGACACTGACAGGTCCCAGAAGACTGCATCCACCATTCACAATGCGCAACGCGACTCGCGCATGTGCAGTGGGCACCTGACTGTGAAGCCGCAAGCTGTCACAGCTGTCTGCCCATAGTAACGATAAACAATGTAGGCTATGTGGGACTTTAAGTCAGACACCAGCAGGTAATGCCCAGCGTCTCCATCCCTTATTCAGAAAAAACGAAAGTTGAAAAGGATTAAAAGAGGTGCATGGAAGCCAGCCAGCCCCAGTCTGATGTACTCACCCTCCAGTCTGCCACCAACCAAGTAGACCTGTCTAATGATATAAATAAAGAACAGGGGTTTAGTTGACACGCATTTGCAAACGCATGTGTAAGCTGCAGGGCCACTATGCGGCACCCTGTTTTACCTGCAGTCCTAACACTTTTAATTTGAGTGTCTCCACAATGGGAGCACATGGATGCTAATGGATGGATAGGAGGCAGGTGGGAGGGAGCAGCCCAAACCTCCCTCAACCCACCCCCATTCATGACTGGTCTAGTATCTCAAAACTCTAATAGCGATGTTATTGCGATGGTACAAACTGAAAACGACCAGCTGACAAGCATACACCTCCAACCCCTTGGCGGATGCAGTGTAAAACACAGATTGGGACTTTATATGAGGCATTGGCCTGTAAAGCACAGTGCCTCCATCCCTAATTTCTTAAAATATTTGGGACTTTACATGAGACAAGCAGGTCATGCTATTGGTCTCCATCCCTGTATATGAAAAAACTGGGGTCAAATCAGACTGCATCCACCAAAAAATGCATAAAAATCGTACGGTGGGACTTTAAATGAAGCACCAGCCTGTAGGCAAGGCGCCTCCATCCCTGGTTACATAAACAATGTAGGCTATGTGGGACTTTAGGTGAGACACCAGCAGGTAATGCCCAGCGTCTCCATTCCTGTATCAGAAAAAAACGAAAGTTGAAAAGGATTAAAAGAGGTGCATGGAAGCCAGCCAGCCCCCAGTCTGATGTACTCACCCTCCAGTCTGCCACCAACCAAGTAGACCTGTCTCATGATATAAATAAAGAACAGGAGTTTAGTTGACACGCATTTGCAAACGCATGTGTAAGCTGCAGGGCCACTATGCGGCACCCTGTTTTACCTGCAGTCCTAACACTTTTAATTTGAGTGTCTCCACAATGGGAGCACATGGCTGCTAATGGATGCATAGGAGGCAGGTGGGAGGGAGCAACCCAAACCTCCCCCAACCAACCCCCATCCATGACTGGTCTAGTATCTCAAAACTCTAATAGCCATGTTATTGCGATGGTACAAACTGAAAACGACCAGCTGACAAGCATACACCTCCAACCCCTTTCTGATACAGGGATGGAGATGCTGGGCATTACCTGGCCTTCCCGACATATATCATTATTACTGGGCATGTCATCTCAATAGAATTATAGATTGGAATGTACATGACAACTTAAAAGAATGGACTATACTAGAGTCAGCTTTCAGCCCCATGCAACTTAGCACTACCCCTTGGATTCTTCCCAAACATATACCCAGTTCTTTGAAAGAACCTCCATTGATAGGCCCGACCCTAAAAAGCTTTCACTCTGTATGCACCAAATTCAAACTCTCCTCTAATCCTAGTCCTCTCACCCCAGTAAACAACAACCCTGCTTTTCGGCCTGGGCAAAACATGAACAACATACTCAAGAATTGGCCGCATACCCGGTTAGCAGCTCACCATCTCTTCGAAAATAATTCCCTCTTGGAGCTCTCCGATATTTTCAATCGGATGATAGACAAATCCTTCCCATTTTGGTTGTATCAAAAACTGAAACACTGGTTAGGGAGCATTAACCGCAACAAACAGATCTCTCGACCCCTCACCCAATTCGAAGCCCTCTGTTCTTCACAGTCACCTCAAAGACATGTGATCTCTGCCATACACACGCTTTTCTTCGAAAGGTCTTCACCTGACTCCTATAGGGCTTGCAAAGTGTGGGAAAGAGAACTAAATACCCAACTGACCGCAAATGATTGGGAAAAACTCTTTACCATCGCTCATAAAGGCTCAATCAATGTCACAACACAAGAAAACAATTACAAAATTGCCACCTGCTGGCACAAAACGCCAAACATCTTACGCCATTATAACTCCTCAGGCTCGGACAAATGTTGGAATGCTCACAAGACAAGGGTACGATGGTCCACATCTGGTGGGAATGCTCTCGTATACAACCATTTTGGTCCCAAATACATCAGATCATATTGAAGGTATCCACTTTCCCAATTGATTTCAACCCAGCCCAGTTCTTACTTCACCATTCAAATACGCCACTTGCCCAATACAGAAAGAATCTCCCTATCCATCTGCTTAATGCTGCTAAATGTGTATCCCCCCACTGTGGAACTCTGAACATGTACCATCTCTAGCAAACTGGATTAAAAGGGTAAATAAAATTGCAGACATGGAGGAGTTGATACACATCGCGAAAGATACCCCAACCAAATTCTACAACACATGGGCATGCTGGTTACATTTTCGAACTACAACACAGTACAAGAACATCTTGGCCCCAACCCCTCCTCAACATGTGTAATTCAAAGCTAAGATCACTCTCCTAACACACCCACAATGATGTCCTCTACCACTCTCCAGGCACGGATGGCATGGGGTTGGACCCTCCCCCCCTACACAAGGGTTGTGAGGGGAGATATCCAACTCCATTACAACCCATACGCTCGCCTGCCTAACTTTATAATTATATGAGTAAATGAATGAAAAACTAATATCTCCACACAATATATATTTAAGATAAGATTCAAGATTATACTCCATCAACTGCTTACCCTTAGTAAAAGGAAATTGACATCAAGCCCTTCATTCTAACTTATCAGTGACATTACATGGTTTAAAAAAAACAACTTCTAGAATTTCGAGCACACAGTCCAGTTAATGTCCTCCCTTTATAGATCAGTTCTCCCAATCTAAGCTTTCATTCACTTACTGTATATAAGACAAATCTGACAATCCCTGAAGACTACATCCCAAGACTTCTAGGCTTATTACCATAGCTGTTAACAGTGAAATTGACTAACTTTATTTGATAAATGGCAATATGTAACTCTTAACTGTTTTCATGTTTTACCTATTGTATTTACTTCAAAATATGCTGATGGTTGCTGTATGAAGTCATGTATCTGTACCTGTTATGTTTTTTGTCAATAAAGTTGTTATGGGGAAAAAAAAAAAAAAACAATATGTTTTACTTTCTGCTATAAAACATATCCAATGAAAAAGTTAAAAAATCAAATTTCTTCATCAATTTAGGCCAATATGTATTCTGCTACATATTTTTGGTACAAAAAAAATCCCAATAAGCGTATATTGATTGGTTTGTGTCTACAAACTAGGGGATAGACTTATGGCATTTTTATTTATTTATTTATTTTACTAGTAATGGCGGCGATCAGAGATTTTTAGCAGAACTGAGACATTGCGGTGGACAGATCGGACACCTAACTGACTCTTTTGGGGGAACCATTAACATTACTACAGTAATCCATGCTAAAAATATACACTGTTACTGTACCAATGACACTGGCAGGGAAGGGGTTAACATCAGGGGTTAAAGTATCTATTGCTATTTGCTATATGCTACCAGTTTTGGGCACCAGTTCTTAAAAAGGATATCGGGGAACTGGAGAAAGTGCAGAGAAGGGCAACCAAACTGATAGAAGGCATGGAGGAGCTCAGCTATGAGAAAAGATTAAAGGAACTGAATTTATTCTCTATTGAGTATAGGAGATTAAGGGCGGGGGGGATATGATCAACATGTATAAACACATAAGGGGGCAATATAGTGAACTTGGTGTTGAGTTGTTCACTTTAAGGTCAACACAGAGGACAAGGGGGCACTCTTTACTTCTAGAGGAAAACAGATTTCATCTCCAAATACGGAAAGGTTTCTTCAACATAAGAGCTGTGAAAATGTGGAATAGACTCCCTCCAGAGGTGGTTCTGGCCAGCTCACTAGATTGCTTTATAAAAGGTCTGGATTCTTTCATGGGTGTACATAATATAAGTGGGTACTAATATTTATAGGTAAAGTTGATTCAGGGAATATCCGATTGCCTCTCAGGGGATCAGGAAGGAATTTTATTCCCCTGCTGTAGAAAATTGTATCATGCTTTGCTGGGTTTTTTTTCTGCCTTCCTCAACTGCGGGTATAGGATTGTGTATATGGGATTGTATGGTTGGCTTTTCAATACTGTTTTTTTTTTTTTTTTTGCTTGAACTAGATTGAATGTGTCTTTTTTCAACCCGACTAACTATGTAACTATTGAATAGTGCCACCATAACTAAGAATGCACATAGATTCAGGAATGCCACCACCAACAAATGATCTTTCACCTCTGACATAAGGCTGGACCAAGGGTTTTGTTTCAGGACATAAGCATGTATACTTAGTTGGAATGATCATGTGGGTTTATTCTTCAGAATTACTTATACCTGTCAGACAGCATTTTAAAGCTACATTTGTGAAAATGGCAGAATTCATGTACAAGGATTTTCTTGGCACAGGAACCCAGCACCTTCAGCATCTTCTATCATCTAACAGAAATGTATGTCATCATGTACGATTAAGCTGAAAACTGAGAAGCAAACAAGTAAACTTTAAATTTGACTTATACACTCACTGGCCACTTTATTAGGTACACCTTGCTAGTACCTGGTCGGACCCCCTTTTGCCTTCAGAACTGCCCTAATTAGTCATGGTGTAGGTTCAACAGGGTGTTGAAAATGTTTCTCAGAGATTTTGGTCCATATTAACATGATAGCAACACACAGGTCCTGCGGATTTGTCATCTGTACATTCATGATGCAAATCTTTCACTCCACCACATCCCAAAGGTGCTCTATTGAATTGAGATCTGGTGACTGTGGAGGCCATTGGAGTACAGGGACCTCATTGTCATGTTCAAGAAACCAGTGGTGGGATGATTTGAGCTTTGTGACATGGGGCATTATCCTGCTGGAAGGAGCCATCAGAAGATGGGAACACTGTAGTCATAAAGGGATGGACATGGTCGGCAACAATACTTAGGTAGGCCGTGGCGTTTATACAATGCTCAATTGGTAATAAGGAGCCAAAAGTGTGCCAAGAAAATATCCCCCACACCTTTACATCAACAACACCAGCCTAAACCGTTGATATAAGACAGGATGGATCTATGTTTTCATGTTGTTTAAGCCAAATTCTGACACTACCATCTGAATGTTGTAGCTGAAATCAAGACTCATCAGACCAGGCAATGTTTTTCCATTCTTCTATTATCACATTTTGGTGAGCCTGTGCAAATTCTAGCCTCAGTTTCCTGTTCTTAGCTGACAGGAGTGGCACCTGATGTGGTCTTCTGCTGCTGTAGCCCATCTGCTTCAAGGTTTTATGTGTTGTGCATTCAAAGATGGTATTCTGCATATATTCATTGTAAAGAGTGGTTATTTGAGTTTTTGTTGCCTTTCTATCATCTCAAACCAGTCTGTCCATTCTCCTCTGACATCAACAAGGCATTTTCTTCAACACAACTGCTGCTCACTGGATTTTTTTTGGACTAGTCTCTGTAAACCCTAGAAATGGCTGTGTGTGAAAATCCCAGGAGATCAGCAGTTTTTGAAATGCTCAGAACAGCCTGTCTGGCACCAACAACCATACCATACCACACCTAAATACCTTTCTTCTTTATTCTGACTTGGTCTGACCTTCAGCAAACTAGTCTACATGCCTAATTGCATTGAGTTGCTGCCATGTGATTGGCTGAATAGTAATTTCTGTTACCAAGCAATTGAACAGGTGGACCTAAAAAAGTGACCGGTGAGTGTATATTCCAGTTAAAACGCATGCCATAAAACGAAACAAAGAAAATAATCTGTGCTAAGTGTTGTAATCTAAAATCAGTGGTTAATGATTAGTAAATAACTGCACTCACTGGATTGCACATTCCAATACTAAAACATAACAATCTAAAAAAATGTGTTGCGCTGTGAATATACTCAAACAAACATATATTCAAAAATAAAAACGTATGCCATGCCACCAAAACTGAGCCATGCAACCAGAAGCACAATCAATGGCATATTAACCACTTGCCGACCGCCGCAAGTACATTTACTGCGGCGGTCAGCCCCTTACAGGCAAAGTGACGTAGTACTACGTCGCTAGCCTGAGAGCCTCTAGGGGGTGAGCGCGCGCCGCCGGAGGCGCGCTCCCGCCCCCGCTCCTTCCCTAACAAGTCCGCGTGTGTGACCGGTGGACCCGATGTCCGCCGGTCACTCGCGATCTCCCCGTGGAGAGGGAGAAAGGCAGGCGGCTGATGTAAACAAAGCCGCCTGTCATTCTCCCTGATCTAACTGCAGAGATCATAAGATCCTGCTATGTAGGATCGTATGCCTCTGTGGTTACATCACTAGCCACACCCCTTTACAGTTAGAAGCACGCCCCTCGGGACACACTTAACCCCTGCATCACCAATAAAGTTAACCCCTTCCCTGCCAGTGTCATTTTTTTTTTTTTCTTTACAAATTAATGTTTTATTCCAGAGCCAAAATGTGAAACTACAAAGATTATTTACCAATCAATAAACGCAAACTTTCAGCTATCCTTGTCGCTGTTTGTGTTTCCCGTTGCTCTTGCAATACACATATAACCTCCCATGCCTCTTTACAATATAACAGTCTTTGCAGCGTTTCTTGAGGACAGTTTTTGTTTTAAACCCTGAGGTTTGCTGTAAAGGTAGGAGGTGACTGCAAATAAGGAAATCAGAATTTCTGAAAGACGGAAAATTCTTTAAAATGGTATACTGTGTGAAACCATTGATGGACGTGGAGTAGCGAACGCGCGATGTGGCTCACAAAAGACAGAGATTTTGACAAAGAACATATTGCTCTTCTTAGCAAAAGAGATGCCATCGTCAGACCTTTTCCTCCTAATCACTAAAGAAGTACAGAAGCAGTTGAATGGGAAGATGGAAGACTCCTACATGTAGGAAACTGGTCCTTTTTCCTTTAAAAGTCCAAAAACCAAGAAACCTCCACATGTACCGTCCCCGTTCCGATAACAACAGCACACGGCTACACTGTATGACAGCGCCCCGCCAGTGTCATTTTTACAGTAACAGTGCATATGTATAGCACTGATTACTGTAGTAATGTCACTGGTACCCCCAAAAGTGTCAAAAATGTCAGTCAAGGGACTGATCTGTCCGCCGCAATGTCGCAGTCCCGCAAAAAAAATCGCAGATCGCCGCCATTACTCGTTAAAAAAAAAACACCAAAAATTACAGAAATCTTTCCCTTAGTTAGTAAAGGCAATAACTTTTGCGCAAACCAATCAAAATACACTTATTGCGATTTATTTTTACCAAACATATGTAGCAGAAAACAAATTGGCCTAAAATGTTAAAAAATTTTGATCTTTACATTTTTTTTGGGAGGGATTTCATATAAAAAATGTGAAAAATATTATTATTTTTTTTAAAATTGTCGCTCTTTTTTCATTTATAGCGCAAAAAGTAAAAATCGCACAGGTGATCAAATACCACCAAAAGAAAGCTCTGTTTGTGGGAAAAAAAGGATGTCAATTTCATTTGGGTACAGCGTTGCACGACTGCGCAATTGTCCGTTAAAGTCACGCAGTGCCGAATCGCAAAATAGGGCCTGGTCAGGAAGGGGGTAAAATCTTCCGGGGCTTAAGTGGTTAACCACTTGGTGACCCGCCAGAGTAAATATATAGTGTGCCTGCTCTGTTTTGGTTGCGGACTGTGCCCACAGACAGAATGCGGATTCCGATACCAAGCTGCCTTTGGCAAAAAAAATGTGAACAAAACTGTTATAAAATAATCTCGTTCATAACAGCTCTGCTTCCTCTACCAGTGAGCTGTGATTGGCCCCCAGCTATCACATGGTACCTGGGCCAGTCACAGAACCCTGTACCATGTGATTAGCTGTAGCTAATCACAGATCACTAGTAATCACAGCTGTCATGAATGTAACCCTTTCATGACACATGAAAACGTTGTTACAATGATTATCACCCGAAAAAAAAAAAAAATACCCGATCACTCTCCCAGAATAGTACAGTGTTTCTATGGTTGCACTGATCTACTCTGATAAAATATAAAATTAAAAAGAGATTATATTTAAAAAAATATTTTACATTTTTTTTTTTATTTTATTTTTTTTTTTAGCATACTGTCACCAGTGAGTGTCCCTAATCACCGCCACACCAGTCATATGTTGGCGCTGTACTGCGCTGGTGACAGTATGTAAAAAAATTGTGAAAAAACACACACATTTTTTTTAATTTCTTAATTTTCCTAAAACTTTTGTCAAAAAAAATTAAAACTTCAAAAAAATGTGCCTTGCCTCTTACTAAATGCCTCAGACTGTATACTTTCCAAAAAGGGGTATTTGTAATTTCCTGACATTTCAAGGGTCTCAAGAAATGAGATCGGCCATCAGTACATCAGGATTGATCAATGTTCAAATATATACTGTATATACCATAGTTAGTAGACGCTATAACTTTCACACAAACCAATAATTATACAATAATTATACATTTAATTAATAATTATACATTTATTGGCATTTTTTTTTTACTAAAGACATGCAGTAGATTAAATTTTGGCCTACATTTATGAAGAAAATTATGAAGCCACTTCTTAACCATCTTCAAAATAGTTTTTTAGAGGAGTAGTAGAGTCTGCAATCCGTCTAAATGAGGCTATATAGTGTAGAAAGGTCACAATATGACTAGTAGTTACTAGAGATGTGTGAACTTCTGAAAACTTTAATCAGTTTTGATTAGGTATAACTTTAAATAATCTTTTTGTATCCAATTCAGGCTTTAAACTTCTCCACAACAGTATCTCGGACCTGCCTGGTGTGTTCCTTGTTCTTCATGATGCTCTCTGTGCATTAAACGGACCTCTGAGACTATCACAGTGCAGGTGCATTTATACGGAGACTTGATTACACACAGGTGGATTCTATTTATCATCATTAGTCATTTAGGTCAACATTGGATCATTCAGAGATTCTCACTGAACTTCTGGAGAGAGTTTGCTGCACTGAAAGTAAAGGGGCTGAATAATTTTGCACGCCCAATTTTTCAGTTTTTTTATTTGTTAACAAAGTTTGAAATACCCAATAAATTTTGTTCCACTTCATGATTGTATCCCACTTGTTGTTGATTATTCACAAAAAAATTACAGTTTTATATCTTTATGTTTGAAGCCTGAAATGTGGCAAAGGGTTGCAAAGTTCAAGAGGGCCGAATACTTTCGCAAGGCACTGTACACTGGGTCCTTTTTTTACCCAGATGTCTTTTTGGAATTCAACTTGCCAAAAAAACTAATTCAAATTCAGCTATCATCCAGATTCTGGGACATCCAGATTCATACAATTCAGGTGAAGTCTAACATTACCCAAATTTTGGGATGACCTCTAGTGGCTGTCCAACAGTCTAAAGCCCGTACACACGATCAGATTATCGAACGATCTGTCGTCCGTTTTTTGTGGCATGCTAATCTGATGTGGAAAGTGAAGAGGTTATTTTCATATGAATTTTCCCGTACGACAGAATTCTACTTCAGAAGTGATGTCATGTGTTGGATTGCTTTGTATGTGTTCTTTCTCTCTGAGCATGCCTAGTCTTGCTCTTAAGATTTTTTTCTGTCGAAATCTGTACTAATGAGACAAAAATCAGACATTGTATTACGGACAACAAAAATTTTGTAGCCTGCACACCAGGATTTTGTCAGCCGAAAAGTCTGAATCAGCTGTCAAAAACACCATACTTACAATCCGAAAATCGGCAGATGGGTCGCAAGACGAATTTTCTCTACAGATTTGTTTATCGTGTGTACGGGCCTTAAGCGATAAATTCAGCCGTGTCCGTTGAAGTATTTAATGAAAACATTACTGAAATAAGTTATCTCTTGTAGTCATGGAATATATTTTTTAAAACTTTAAATTGCATGTTTACCTTATATAAGTGAAAGTCGAGAATCTATCATTTTTATTCTTATAATTACATGCGGCATTAAATAAAAAATACTTGAAATATTTGGATAGATCACAATTTCTTTTACCTGTCCTTACTCTCACTGAAGAATGCAATGACAAACAGCCTTAAACTCACCTCACCTTGAAAAAGCAAAGACAAAGCTCAGGGAAGAATCACTTCATAATGCCTTCCTTTTCTATAAATTTTCATTTCTTTGCTGTCGCCTTGTCTTTTCTATATGGCTTCATCCATGGATCAAGGACAGATTACCAGTTTGCTAACTCCTCCTGCTTTGTAGGAGCTTGTACAATCATGTGAATAAGGAAAAAGAGGGAGAGGAAATTAAAAGGAAAAGAGCAGCTAGTTATGTGATAACTGAAAACTGAAATGTTCAAAAAAATGCAATTCTAAAAGACCAATTAATGGAAGGATCAACTAATGTTCCTGAACACACAGACATCAAAAAGAGAGATTAGTCCATATCCCTGACACTTGCCAAGCTTTCCCCGATGACTGGGGTAGATAAGCTGGTTTTGGGCTTCTCTGCATAACATCAGAATGCATACAGAGTAAATCTGTATCGAACACACCCCAACCTCTCTTTTCCTTTAATATGCTCCTTCTACCCTTCTTTTTCTCACTTTAGTGTCTTTTTCCTCAAATTTAACTTATGGCACTTTTCCACTGCAAGTACCGGCTCGGCTCTACTCGGCCCTGCTTGGCCCGGTTTGCTTTTCCACTGCTGGTACCGCATGGTACGGTGTTGGAACGGTTCGGTACGGTTTGGTATGGTTTGCTTTTCCACTAAAGTAGTACTAAAGTTAAGTGGGTGGGATAACAACGATTCTCTGACCAATCAGTGGCTAGTAGTGACTGCATGCAAAGGATTGTGGGATATGGTACCGGTATGGTACCTCTTGGAACCACAATCGAGGTAGTACTGTTTTAGAGAGCCGTACCGTTCGGTTCCATGCAGTGGAAAAGCGCCGCCGTACCATACCGAACCGTTCCAACACCGTACCATGCAGTACCAGCAGTGAAAAAGCACAAAAGCGAGCCGAACCATTCGGTTCCATGCAGTGGAAAAGCGCCGCCGTACCGTGCCGTACCGAACCGTTCCTACACCGTACCATGCAGTACCAGCAGTGAAAAAGCACAAAAGCAAGCCGAACCATTCGGTTCCATGCAGTGGAAAAGCGCCGCCGTACCGTACCGTACCGAACCGTACCGAACCGTTCCTACACCGTACCATGCAGTACCAGCAGTGAAAATGCACAAAAGCGAGCCGAACCGTTCGGTTCCATGCAGTGGAAAAGTGCCATTACTTTACACCTTCTCTCCACCCCACAGCTTAAATATATCACCCTCACTCCTATCCTCTACCCATTACTGCACTCATCCCCTCCTGCAAATACTGAACCAACATGCAGCCAGTGAGATATGTGTGCTCATATACAGTACTGTGGAAAAGTTTTAGGCAGATGTAAAGAAGTGCTGTGAAGTAAAAATGCTTTCAAAAATATATTTTTAATTTTTATCAATTTACAAAATGCAAAGTGAGCAAACAGAAGAAAAACAAAATCAAATCAATATTTAGTGGCTTCAAACCAGCATCAATTCTTAGGCCCCTTTCACACAGGCGGACCGTTCAGATCCGCCTGTCCGTTTTTTTTGGCGGATCTGAACAGATGCTTCATGTATCTCTATGGGGCATCGGATGTCAGCGGAGACATGTTCGCTGACATCCGATCCGTCAAATCTAATTTTCCATTTTTCCATCCGTCCAGCGGATGGGATTGGATGAGAACGGAGAGACGGTTCGTTCCCATCTGATTCCCCCATAGAGAACAGCAGGGACCTGACAGCTCTGTCTCCGCACACATTGTGGAGACAGAGCTGCCATCCGCCTGCTCAAAGGGGGATAGGCGGATCGATCCCCCGCTGAGAAAAACGGAGTCCGCCTGGTGGACTCCCTGTGTGAAAGGGGCCTTACACTTACACACTTTGTATGCTTTCACAAAGTCAGGAATTCTGTAGGATTAGAGTCAGGTGTATGATTAACCAGTTATACCAAGCAGATGATAATGATCATCAATTAAATATGTGGGTTGAAACACAGTCATTAACTGAAACAGAAACAGCTGTGCAGGAGGACTAAAACTGGATGAGGAAAAGCCAAACTCTGATACTAAGGTGAGGACGTGGAAGATACTTTCATGTCACAGGTCCATACATCATGGCAAGACTGACCACAGCAACAAAACACAAGATTGTCATTGGCTGACAGCTGATCAAGTAGTAAAGAGCCACTGTGATTGGCCCTTTATCCTGTTCTGTGATCAACCGAGTCCGAAGAACTCGAGAATCACAGAATGTGCCGCCCACGCGCCGCAGAGCACTTGAAGCCCATGCTGTAGCCGTCTTTTGGCTATAGTGTGGGTGAAAAGTGGTTAACATTTTTTTACAGTTTTTATCATTATTTTTTTCAAAATGCTTTTGGGGGGGGGGGGGGGGGCTTGGGTGAAATATCAGAGATCCATATAGACCCCTGATGTCTCACTTTTAAAACAGAGCAAGGAATAGAGAACACAGATCCCCAGTCCTTTTCCTGCAGTCTCAGCTGCATTGCAGATGAATGAAGAGGGAGTTTTCCTTACAGAGTCTCCCTGTTCATTCACAAATGGAAGCATACTAAACACAGTTTTCTATGGCTTCAGTTATGAATGAACACAGTGAGTGATCGCTATCATCACTTGCTGTGTTCATTCATAAAAGAAAAGGGCTGGTAGATATGACATATTAACCACATCTGGACCGGAAGATTTTCCCCCTTAATGACCAGGCCATGTTTTGCGATTCGGCAATGCGTTACTTTAACCGACAATTGCGCAAAGCTGTACCAAAATAAGATTGATGTTCTTTTTTTCCCACAAATAGAGCTTTCTTTTAGTGGTATTTGATCACCTCTACAATGTTTATTTTTTGCGCTATAATCAAAATAAAAGCGACAATTCTGAAAAAAAAATAAAAACATTTTTTCACTTTCTGCTATATAACATTCCCAAAAAAAAATGTAAAAATACAATTTTTTTAACATTTTAGGCTAATTTGTTTTCTGCTACATATTTTTGGTGAAAAAAAATCGCAATAAGCGATATTTGCGATATTTATATTATTTGCGATATTTATATTGGTTTGTGCAAAAGTTATTGCGTCTATTAACTACGGGAAAGATTTGTCATTTTTATTGTTGTTTTTTTTTACTAGTAATGGCGGCGAGCTGCGATTTTTAGCGGGACTGCGACATTGCGGCAGACAGATCGAACCCCTTACTGACATTTTTGACACGTTTGGGGGGACCAGTGACATTACTACAGTAATCAGTGCTAAAACTATGCACTGTTACTGTCATAATGACACTGGCAGGGGAGGGGTTAACACTGTGGATGATCAAGGGGTTAAATGTGAGCCTAGGAGAGTGATTCTAACTGTATGGGGGTGGGGCTTGTGAAATAATCACAGAGACCTGTGATCCTAGATAGAAGGATCACAGGAGCTCTGTGATCATTCCAGAGAGAAGAACGGTCAGCTGTGTTTACAACAGCTGCCCATCCTTCTCTCTCAGAGGGGAACGATTGGGGGTGTCAGGCGGCAATCGGAGCCACCTGCCCTGTGCATCGGAGTCCCCGCTGATGAGTGGGGGTGGGAGCGCGCTGCCGGCAGCGTACGCTTGTCCCCTAGCTGCAGGCGCACTACGACATAGCCCTATGTCGGTTTGCGCAGGAGGGCCAGCCTGCCGCAGTATATATGCGGTGGGCGGTCTGGAACCGGTTGAATGTCCCCCTCCCCCACTTTAAATCCTGTCACTGATTTCCCTGTATTCCTACAGCAGTTGGCAGGAGGAAGCTGGAAGCACTGCAGGGAAATGGGCACATGGGGGGTTCACGCAGCAGAAGAAGGGGGTGATTGATGCAGTGGGGAAGCAATTGCTAGAACAAATCCCCTGTAGTTACCCCCTACAGTAGTTAAGAGTTGGTGGGAGAGAGAGGAGGAGAAGCTGACTTTCAGCTGCTGCAGAAAGAGCTACACAGGGGGATTGGTTTTAGTAATTGCCCTCTGCCACACCTATCACCCCCTCCTGTCCATGATCCCCTTCCCTCTGCTTGGCTTCCTTTAAGGGGCCTGGGCCCCATCAGTCAGGCTGTACCAACTTATCTGTGGCCCTGATTGAGAGGGCCTATGGGTGGGAGAAATGTGTACAAGATGGTGAACCCAAAGATAGGTATGTGGTGTGGTATCCTAAGATGAAGTGGGAAAGGACCTGGACAGCTTGATGTCAATTGCCTTCTAATCCAGTTCCTTACACAGTTCTTCACTACTCTTGACAGGAAACAGGAACTGCTCTTTTCCCTTTACAGCATACAGGTTGAAAGTTTGGCTTGATTGAGTAAGAACAGTAGTTTGTTCAATGTGTGTTGGTACAGGCTGTTTGAAACCTGTTTGTAGGGAAGTTAAACCTCACTCTGGAACAAACGTCTATTGCATTTTTGTAGGAAGCACTGGTAGTTATGTATGCACTATCAATGTTACTGAATTATTTACCCAGCTTCCATGGGGCCATTTGTTACTAAGCAGAGATTTTTAACCCTTGATGTTCATCCTGAGATAACTGATGTTTAATGTCCATGTGGTGATAAGCATGTTTAGCCATATGCTTTGCAAGGCCTCTTGCTCTAGTAAGCATATTGTATGCATATAGGCGAAGGAGCCTAGAGTTTGCCGTAGATTCACACTTTCCTTTCATGGTCACGGATGGTGTTTAATGGACTTTAATGAATTATTTTTTGATTGCACGGTCATTTTATGGTTTATATCCCCTGTTACACTTTCCCCACATTCCTGAGATTTTTTTTATCGCACATACAGTGCATCCAGAAAGCATTCACAGCGCTCCATATTTTCCACATTTTGTTATGTTACAGCCTTATTCCAAAATGGATTATATTTATTATTTTTCTCCAAATAATTCTACAAACAATACCTTATAATGACGCCGTGAAGGTTGTTTGTTTGAAATCTTTGCAAATTTATTAAAAATAAGAAAACCAAAAAAAGAAAAAAAATCCCATGTACATAAGTATTCACAGCCTTTGCTCAATACTTTGTTGAAGCACTTTGGCACCAATTACAACCCCAAGTCTTTTTGAGTATGATGCTACAAGCTTGGCACACCTATTTTTGGGCAGTTTCTCCAATTCTTCTTTGCAGGACCTCCCAAGCTCCATCATGCTGGATGGGAAGCATCAATGCACAGCCATTTTCAGATCTCTCTAGAGAGATTTATTTAGGTTCGAGTTTTCCTGTAGCCACTCCTTTGTTATCTTGGCTGTGTGCTTAGGGTCATTGTCCTGTTGGAAGATGAACCTTCGCCCCAGTCTAAGGTCCAGAGCGCGTTTTCATCAAGGATGTCTCTTTACATTGCTGCATTCATCTTTCCCTTGATCCTGACTATTGTCCCAGTTCCTGCCATTAAAAAACATCCCCACAGCATGATGCTGCCACCACCATGCTTCACTGTAGGGATGGTATTGGCCAGGTGATAAGCGGTGTCTAGTTTCCTCCAGACATGACACTTGCCATTCAGGCTAAAGAGTTCAATTTTTGTTAAATCTGACCAGAGAATCATTTAGTTGCCTTTTGGCAAACTCCAGGCAGGCTGTTATGTGCCCTTTACTGAGGAATGGCTTTTGTTTGGCCACTCTACCATACAGGCCTGATTGGTGAAGTGCTGCAGAGATGGTTGTTTTTCTGGAAGGTTCTTCTCTCTCCACAGAGAAACACTGGAAGCTCTGTCAGAGTGACTATCAGGTTCTTGGTCACCTCCCTGACTAAGGCCCTTCTCCCCCAATTGCTCAGTTTAGCCGGGCGGCCTGCTCTAGAAAGAGTCCTGGTGGTTCCAAACTTCCTTCATTTACAGATGATGGAGGCCACTGTGCTCATTGGGACCTTCAATGCTGCCGAAATGTTTCTGTACTCTTCTCCAGATCTGTGCCTCGATACATTCCTGTCTCGGAAGTCTACAGACAGTTCTTTGGACTTGGACATACCTTGGTTTGTTCTCTGACAGGCACAGTTAACTGTGGAACCTTATATAGACAGGTGTGTGCTTTTCCAAATATTGTCCAATCAACTGAATTCACCACAGGGGGACTCCAATCAAGTTGTAGAAATATCTCAAGGATGATCAGTGGAAATAAGATGCAACTGAGCTCAATTTTGAGTGCCATGGCAAAGGCTGTGAATACTTATGTTCATGTGATTTTTTTCCTTTTTTATATTTAAAAAATTTGCTAAGATTTCAAACAAACTTTGACATTGTCATGATGGGGTATTGTTTGTAGAATTTTGAGGAAAATAGTGAATTTAATCCATTTTGGAATAAGGCTGTAACATAACAAATTTTGTAAAAAAAATGAAGTGCTGTGAATATTTTCTGGATTCGCTGTAAGTGATTTATTTATTTTTTTTATGAAGTATTTATTATTACAAAATTGTTTGTATGCATTTGGTGCACTTTTTACATGAGTTTGTCAGTTAAAGGGATAGCGCACCTAATTTGATATTGTATAGTCAATTTAATTGTTTTTATAGCTAAAGTAATGTTTTTATACACAGTTCTGATGTGCTTGAGCAATAATAATAATCAGTCATTTATTGTTGTCTGTGTGAACGCACCTAGTTGAAACTTGCTCTAGTCAAGGTAAAACTGAAGGTAAGGAATGTGTAAATTATGAGCAGATATTTAGAAAATGTTAAAAAAAAAAGAGTAGTGGAGAAACAAATCAGTTTGAATTCCTTTTAGACAGAATGAAACTGTATTTGTCATTGGAGGAATAGTACATCAGGGGAGTGATCTTGATGTTGTAGCTTCAGGCTACCCAGAGACATAAGATATCTATGTGAAGGAACAGGTGATTTAGAGCCTAATGTTTGTACATCATAAGCCTGGTACACACTACTTGTGTATGAAAAAAAAAAAATACTGAAGAGCTTGGGAGGAGCCGCGATACTAATTGTGCGATGTTAGTACAGCAATCTCCCCTGCTGAGCTATTGTGTTCAAACAGGGGACAGCCAGAACACTCTGGACAGCGCTCTCAGCCATTGGCTGAGAGGGCTGATGATCGGATGCTGATAGACAGACCTTTTCCAGCTTCGACAGAAGCGAATGGTTGGCTTCTGTCAGACCTGCTGCCGTACACATGGGCCCAAACTTTGCCGGTTTCTATTGAACCGGACAATGCTGCCCGATATTCAGCCCGTGTGTACAAGGCTATAGAATGTTGTATAACAGATCTTTTGTATCCGATCAGCTGGTACTTTTCAAAAGATGAACATTGTTTGATTTCTGTTTTGCCTTAGAATAAAAGACTGATTCTATGCAATAACCTTCTGCATTACCTGTTTCTGGAGGTATCCTTTTGATATTATCTGGCAGCTTGCAAGTATTTTTTTTCAGATTTCATACTATTCAGTAGAGAAGAATCATTTCCTTTTGTGAAATGATTGTAGGAAAGGCTTAACAAAGCAGAAATGGCAATGTGAAAGATTATTTACAAGCCTGGAGAGTAATGTCATATATCTAGCAACTAAAGGGAAGCAAAATTATTTTCTTTAGTTTTGTTGAAACAGTAATGGTTAACCACTTCCCGACCACCCGCCGCCTTTTTACTGCAGCAGGGTGGCTCTCCTGCGCAAACCGACGAAGGAAGCTAGGGGGCAAGCACGCGCCATCGGCGGCGGGGATCCCGATGCACGGGTCAGGCAGCTCCGATTGCCGCCTGACATCTGCAATCGTTCCCCGCTGAGAGACAAGGACGGTCGGCTGTTGTAATCACAGCCGACCGTCCTTCTCCCTGCAATGACCATAGAGCCCATGTGATCCTTCCATATAGGTATATAGGATCACATGTCCCTATGGTCATTTCACAAGCCATGCCCCCCCCCCACAGTTAGAATCACTCCCCTAGGCTTACATTTAACCCATTGATCACCCACAGGGTTAACCCCTTCCCTGCCAGTGTCATTATTACAGTAACAGTGCATATTTTTTGCACTGGTCCCCCCAAAACTGTCAAAAATGTCAGTCATGGGTCCGATCTGTCCGCTGCAATGTTGCAGTCCTGCAAAAAAATCGCAGATCGCTGCCATTACTAGTGAAAAAAAAAAAAACAATACAAATTACAAAAATCTTTCCAGTAGTTAGTAGATGGGATAACTTTGCGCAAATCAATCAAAATACGCTTATTGCGATTTTTTTTTTACCAAAAATATGTAGCAGAAAACAAATTGGACTAAAATGTTAAAAAAAAATTGATTTTTAATTTTTTTTGAGAATGTCATATAGCAGAGTGTGAAAAATATTGTTTTTTTTTTTTTTTTCAAAATTGTCGCTCTTTTTTTGTTTATAGCGCAAAAAATAAAAATCGCACAGGTGATCAAATACCACCAAAAGAAAACTTTATTTGTTTGAAAAAAAGGATGTCAATTTTATTTGGGTACAGCGCCGCACGACCACGCAATTGTCCATTAAAGTAACTCAGTGCTGAATCTTAAAATAGGGCCTGGTCTTTGGGGGGGAAAATCTTCCGGTTCAGAAGTGGTTAAGAGTCCCCAAAAGAGTCACTTTCTTTTTTTCCTTCTTGTGCTGTATGTTTTATCTGAGAATTTCTCTTCACTTTCTGTCCCACAGACACAGCAGAGTTGATTTACTAAGATTGGAGCGTGCAAAATCTGGTGGAGCTGTGCATGGTAGCCATTCAGCTTCTAACTTCAGCTTGTTTAATTAAGCTTTGACAAAAAAAAAAAAAAACGAAGTTGATCGGTTTCTATGCAGATCTGCACCAGATTTTGCACTCTCCAGTTTTAGTAAATCAACCTCACGTTGAAAGTAAATTGATATCTCTCCAACGTGAACAGAAATGTTAGACAGGTGTCCCCAGTTGAAGATTCCTCCTCACTGTCTGCTCCTATGACAATTCTAACATGTTGGATTTCCCATAATTTTTTTTTCAGGGACATATACCGCCAGGACAAGTAGAATGGTTGAATCTCCCCAGCCAGAACATAGACAGCAATAATACTTGACTAGGGTTTTATCCATTCCTCACACTATCTAACTGTAATAAAAAGTTTTGGTTTGGCATATATTTGAAAAGAAGTGCGAATTTGGTGTGAAACATGTTGGACTGACTGTACCTCAAACATTGGACATGCTACTATGGTGTTGGGTGCCAATTCTTGTTGGTATATAGAAATGCCCTGGTTGGAGGTTCTAGGTTTACATTAGTCCCTTTGGGCAATTATATCCAACACTAAGGATGGCTGTCCATTTTGAAATCAATGTTCTGTACTTATGTTTTTTTATCATTGAAGTGTGTTTTTAAAGATATTGTAATAAAATAAATTTTTTTAGATACATTCAATCTGTTGTATGGTTATGTTGTGCCACTAAAGTCCATTTCCTAATGCAATTCTACAATATATTTGAAAAGGTTTGGGCAGATTTTTTAGCCACTCTACCATTCTATGTGTCAGTGTCACAGTAATTGAAAACTGCCTAATTTCACTCACCGGCTACTTTATTAGGTGCACCTGTTCAATTGCTTGGTAGCACAAATTGCTAATCAGCCAATTGCATGGCAGCAACTCAATGAATTTAGACATCTATACGTGGTGAAGACGACTTGTTGAAGTTCAAACCGAGCATCAAAATTGCCAAAGTAAGAGGATTTAAGTGACTTTGAACGTGGCATGGTATTTGGCGCCAGATGGGCTGGTCTGAGTACTGCTGATCTACTGGGATTTTCACGCACAGCCATCTCTAGGGTTTACAGAGAATGGTCCAAAAAAGAGAAAATATCCTGTAAACGGCAGTTGTGTGCCTGAAAATACCTTGTTAATGTCAGGGGTTAGAGGAAAATGGGCAGACTGGTTTTAAATGATAGAAAGGCAATAGTAACTCAAATAACCATTTGTTACAACCAAGGTATGCAGAATACAATTTCTGAATGCACAGCACATCAAACCTTGAAGCCGATGGGTGCCACTTCTGTCAGTTAAGAATAGGATACTTTGCTTACAATTCACACAGGCTCACCAAAATTGGATAATAGAAGATTGGAAAAATGTTGCCTGGTCTGATAAGTCTCAATTTCAGCTGCGACATTCAGATAGTAGGGTCAGAATTTGGCTTAAACAACATGAAAGCATGGATCCATCCTGCCTTGTATCTACAGTTTAGGCTGGTGGTGTAATGGTATGGGGAAAATTTTCTTGGCATACTTTGGGCCCCTTAGTACCTAACTGAGCATCATTTAAATGCCATTGCCTACCTGAGTATTGTTGATGACCATGTCCATCCCTTTATGACTACAGTGTACCCATCTTCTGATGGCTCCTTCCAGCGGGATAATGCACCATGGCACAAAGCTCAAATCATCTTAACCACTTCCCGCCCGCCCTATAGGCAAATGACGGCGGGAATGTGGTTGAGTTATCCTGACCGGACGTCATATGACGGCGGCAGGATAACTCCGCTCTGGGCGCCCCCCGGGGGCGTGCAGAGCGGCGATCGGTGATGCGAGGTGTCAGTCTGACACCCTGCATCTCCGATCTCGGTAAAGAGCCTCTGACGGAGGCTCTTTACCATGTGATCAGCCGTGTCCAATCACGGCTGGTCACATAGTAAATAGGAACAGCCGTTGATCGGCTTTCCTTAGTTCGTGCCTGACAGGCACGAGTAAAGGAGCGCCGATCGGCGGCTCCCCTGACAGGGGGGGGGGGTCGGCACTGGTAATCAGATCATTGATTACCAGTGCAGACCCTCGGGGGGGGGGATGCCACTAGATCCACCAGGGATGCCCATTATGACCCCAGGGATGCCCACTATGACCCCAGGGATGCCCACTATGGCCACCAGGGATGGCAATCAGGGCTCAGGGAGCCCCCCATTGCCCACCCCATCAGTGCTGCCCACCAGTGCCCTCCCTATCAGTGCTGCCCACAAGTGCCCATCATTGCCATCCTTAAGTGTCGCCCACCAGTGCCCATTATTGCCCACCGGTGCCGCCTATCAGTGCCCATTAGTGCCCATCAGTGCCGCCCGTCAGTGCCGCCCATCAGTGCCCATCAGTGCCACCTATCAGTGCCCATCAATGCCGCCTATCAGTGCCCAGCAGTGCCGCCTATCAGTGCCCACCAATGCTGCATATCAGTGCTACCTATCAGTGCCACATATCAGTGCCTATCAGTGCCGCATATCAGTGCCGCCTATCAGTGCCGCCTATCAGTGCCACCCCATCAGTGCCACCCCATCAGTGCCACCCCATCAGTGCCACCCCATCAGTGCCTGTCAGTGCAGTCTCATCAGTGCTCATCAGTGCAGGAAAAAAATTATTTATTTACAAAATTGTATAACATAAACAAAATTTTTTTTTTTTTTTTTAAACTTTTCGGTCTTTTTTTATTTGTTTAGCAAAAAGTAAAAATCGCACAGATGATCAAATACCACCGAAAGAAAGCTCTATTTGTGGGGGGAAAATGACATAAATTTGGTGTAGGTACAGTGTTGCATGACCGCGCAATTGTCATTCAAAATGCAACAGCGCTAAAAGGGGAAAATTGGCCTGGGCGGGAAGGGAGGGAAGTGCCCTGTATTAAAGTGGTTAAACTGGATTCTTGATCATGACAATGAGTTCACTGTACTCCAATGGCCTCCACAGTCACCAGATCTCAATCCTATAGAGCACATTTGGGATGCGGTGGAACAAATCTGCAGCAACTGCGTGATGCTATAATGCCAATATGGACCCAAATCTCTGAGGAATGTTTCAAACACCTTGTTGAATCTATGCCATGAAGAATGAAGGCAGTTCCCAAGGCAAAAGGGGGTCCAACCCAGCACAGCAAGATGCAGGGCGGGACTGGCCTACCGGGATACTGGGAAATTTCCTGGTAGGCCGGCAAGGCAGACTTCCGCGGGGCCGCTATGAAGGCAGCGGCACTCAGAGCATGCCCGTTCCGCCCACCCGTTATGCTCCAAAGTTCCGCCACAGCCACTGTGTGATTGGGGGGGTGGCTGCTGCAGAGGGGAGGCGGCCACTGCAGAGGGAAGGCGGAGCAGTGACACTCTACACCGCCCCACCTATCCTCTCTGCCCATAGCTACAGAGAGAAGCTGGAGGCGGAAACTAAAGCAGAAAGTCAGCTGACGACCAATACAGTGAAGGGGGAGGAGCTCTGCTCTCTGCTAGGAGAACCCCTTGTCAGAAGAAGCATACCTGCAGGCACGTGTGAAGAGACAAAGGCACTGAGGCTGAGGGGGAATCAACTGACAAAATGAGTAAGTAATTAGTAGTGCAACTGATCCCATCCTCCACCTCCCCGGCCTCTTACAGATCCCACCACCCCCCCAGATATTATCCCTGATGATGGGGGGGGGATCAGTAAGAGGCAGCAGTGGTGGTGGTGGAGGAGGATTGCACCCCCCCATCACCACTGCCACTGATTCCCCCTCACCACTACAGCTGCCACTGATCCAACCCCCCTCACCACCACCGCTGCGACTGATACCACCACCACCACTGATCCCAACCCCCTCACCACCACTACCGCTGTCACTGATTCCACCCCCCTCACCACCACCGCTGTCACTGATCCCACTGATCACATTTCCACACAGCCTTTGACATCTCCTGTACCATGTCCGCACAGCCTCTGACATCTCCTGTACATGTCTGCACAGCCTCTGACATCTCCTGTACCATGTCCGCACAGCCTCTGATCTCTCCTGTACCATGTCCGCACAGCCTCTGACATCTCCTGTAGCATGTCCGCACAGCCTATGACATCACTTGTACCATGTCCGCACAGCCTCTGACATCTCCTGTACCATGTCCGCACAGCCTCTGACATCTCCTGTACCATGTCCGCACAGCCTCTGACATCTCCTGTACCATGTCTGCACAGCCTATGACATCACTTGTACCATGTCTGCACAGCCTCTGACATCTCCTGTACCATGTTCGCACAGCCTCTGACATCTCCTGTACATTTCCACACAGCCTCTGACATCTCCTGTACATTTCCGCACAGCCTAAGACATCTCCTGTACCATGTCCACACAGCCTCTGACATCTCCTGTACCATGTCCGCACAGCCTATGACATCTCTTGTACCATGTCTGCACAGCCTCTGACATCTCCTGTTCCTGTACCAAGTTCGCACAGCCTCTGACATCTCCTGTACATTTCTGCACAGCCTCTAACATCTCCTGTGCCATGTCTGCACAGCCTCTGACATCTCCTGTACCATGTCCGCACAGCCTATGACATCTCCTGATCCTGTACCATGTTCCCACAGCCTCTGACATCTCCTGTACATTTCTGCACAGCCTCCGACATCTCCTGTGCCATGTCCGCACAACCCCTGACATCTCCTGTACCATGTTCGCACAGCCTCTGACATCTCCTGTACATTTCCGCACAGCCTAAGACATCTCCTGTACCATGTCCGCACAGCCTCTGACATCTCCTGTACCATTTCCGCACAGCCTATGACATCTCTTGTACCGTGTCTGCACAGCCTCTGACATCTCCTGTACATTTCCGCACAGCCTAAGACATCTCCTGTACATTTCTGCACAGCCTCTGACATCTCCTGTACCGTGTCCACACAGCCTCTGACATCTCCTGTACCATGTCCACACAGCCTCTGACATCTCCTGTACTGTGTCCACACAGCCTCTGACATCTCCTGTACCATGTCCACACAGCCCCTGACATCTCTTGTACCATGTCTGCACAGCCCCTGACATCTCTTGTACCATGTCTGCACAGCCTCTGACATCTCCTGTACTGTGTCCGCACAGCCTCTGACATCTCCTGTACCATGTCCACACAGCCTCTGACATCTCCTGTACATGTCCTGCAACCTCTCTCATTTCCTGTACCATGTCCACACAGCCTCTGACATCTCCTGTACCCTGTCCTCACAGCCTCTGACATTTCCTGTACCATGTCCTCACAGCCTCTGACATCTCCTGTACCATGTCCGCACAGCCTCTGACATCTCCTGTACCATGTTCCCACAGCCTCTGACATCTCCTGTACATGTCCTGCAACCTATGACCATCTCTTTTCTTTTATAATGTCTGCAGTCTCTGAGGGGGGAGTCTGGAGAGGAGTCATCAGGAGTGGGAGTGCCGCCGGGGTGGGGGTCATGGGAGAAGTCACACATTTGTGCACTGCGGAGAGGAGACTATAGGATAAAGCCAGAGCCAGCAAGCTGGAGCCGACTAACTGAGCCCTGCACGATGCACCTGAGAGGAGGTCAGTGACAGCGCTGCCAGACCAGTCTGAGTGGGGGGTCAGTGATGTAAGGGGGAATTGAATACAATAATGTAAGGGGACACTGATATAAAGGTTACCCCCCCGCTCCCCCTTACCTTAGTGTATTATTTTGGGGGAAGGTGGTCTCACATTTCCAGAGTTCCCGGGGTTCCCCTTTACATTAGAGTCTGCAGGATTCCCCATTACAGTGCAAGGGGGAAATCTGCGGACCTTGATGTAAAGGCAAAGTTTGATTATTTTTTATTCTGGTAATATATCACCATAGCAATAAGTGGACAATTCTTGATAATTGCTCCACTTTTAACTGTAATTTGTTCTTATGTATATGTATATGCAGACATCCCAACCTGCAAAAACTCATTTCAGGGAGGTGAGCCCCCCCCCCCACACGCCGACGCCCCCCCCCCCCCGCATGCGCCGCACCCCCCCCCCCTTTCCAATTTAACACTACCAGAGAATAATGAAATTAAATGTAATCAGTATACCTGGTCACTGGTGCTGGTACTGGTCACTGGTGCTGGTCACTGGTGCTCGTACTGGCCTGGTCACTGGTGCTGGTACTGGTCACTGGTGCTGGTACTGGCCTGGTCACTGGTGCTGGTACTGGCCTGGTCACTGGTGCTGGTACTGGCCTGGTCACTGGTACTGGCCTGGTCACTGGTGCTGGTACTGGCCTGGTCACTGGTGCTGGTACTGGCCTGGTCACTGGTGCTGGTACTGGTACTGGCCTGGTCACTGGTGCTGGTCACTGGTGCTGGTACTGGCCTGGTCACTGGTGCTGGTACTGGCCTGGTCACTGGTGCTGGTGCTGGTCACTGGTGCTGGTGCTGGTACTGGCCTGGTCACTGGTGCTGGCCTGGTCACTGGTGCTGGTACTGGCCTGGTCACTGGTCTGGTCACTGGTGCTGGTACTGGCCTGGTCACTGGTACTGGTGCTGGTACTGGCCTGGTCACTGGTGCTGGTACTGGCCTGGTCACTGGTCTGGTCACTGGTGCTGGTACTGGCCTGGTCACTGGTACTGGTGCTGGTACTGGCCTGGTCACTGGTGCTGGTACTGGCCTGGTCACTGGTGCTGGTACTGGTCACTGGTGCTGGTACTGGTGCTGGCCTGGTCACTGGTGCTGGTCACTGGTGCTGGTACTGGCCTGGTCACTGGTGCTGGTACTGGCCTGGTCACTGGTGCTGGTACTGGTCACTGGTGCTGGTACTGGCCTGGTCACTGGTGCTGGTATTGGCCTGGTCACTGGTGCTGGTACTGGTCACTGGTGCTGGTACTGGCCTGGTCAATGATGCTGGTACTGGCCTGGTCACTGGTACTGGTCTGGTCACTGGTGCTGGTACTGGCCTGGTCACTGGTACTGGTGCTGGTATTGGCCTGGTCACTGGTGCTGGTACTGGTACTGGCCTGGTCACTGGTGCTGGTACTGGCCTGGTCACTGGTGCTGGTACTGGTCACTGGTGCTGGTACTGGCCTGGTCACTGGTGCTGGTGCTGGTACTGGCCTGGTCACTGGTGCTGGTACTGGCCTGGTCACTGGTGCTGGTACTGGTCACTGGTGCTGGTACTGGCCTGGTCACTGGTGCTGGTATTGGCCTGGTCACTGGTGCTGGTACTGGCCTGGTCACTGGTACTGGCCTGGTCACTGGTGCTGGTACTGGCCTGGTCACTGGTGCTGGTACTGGCCTGGTCACTGGTGCTGGTACTGGTACTGGCCTGGTCACTGGTGCTGGTACTGGCCTGGTCACTGGTGCTGGTACTGGCCTGGTCACTGGTGCTGGTACTGGCCTGGTCACTGGTGCTGGTACTGGCCTGGTCACTGGTGCTGGTGCTGGTCACTGGTGCTGGTGCTGGTACTGGCCTGGTCACTGGTGCTGGCCTGGTCACTGGTGCTGGTACTGGCCTGGTCACTGGTGCTGGTACTGGCCTGGTCACTGGTCTGGTCACTGGTGCTGGTACTGGCCTGGTCACTGGTACTGGTGCTGGTACTGGCCTGGTCACTGGTGATGGTACTGGCCTGGTCACTGGTCTGGTCACTGGTGCTGGTACTGGCCTGGTCACTGGTACTGGTGCTGGTACTGGCCTGGTCACTGGTGCTGGTACTGGCCTGGTCACTGGTGCTGGTACTGGTCACTGGTGCTGGTACTGGTGCTGGCCTGGTCACTGGTGCTGGTCACTGGTGCTGGTACTGGCCTGGTCACTGGTGCTGGTACTGGCCTGGTCACTGGTGCTGGTACTGGTCACTGGTGCTGGTACTGGCCTGGTCACTGGTGCTGGTATTGGCCTGGTCACTGGTGCTGGTACTGGTCACTGGTGCTGGTACTGGTCTGGTCACTGGTGCTGGTACTGACCTGGTCACTGGTACTGGTCTGGTCACTGGTGCTGGTACTGGCCTGGTCACTGGTACTGGTGCTGGTATTGGCCTGGTCACTGGTGCTGGTACTGGTACTGGCCTGGTCACTGGTGCTGGTACTGGCCTGGTCACTGGTGCTGGTACTGGTCACTGGTGCTGGTACTGGCCTGGTCACTGGTGCTGGTGCTGGTACTGGCCTGGTCACTGGTGCTGGTACTGGTCACTGGTGCTGGTACTGGCCTGGTCACTGGTGCTGGTATTGGCCTGGTCACTGGTGCTGGTACTGGTCACTGGTGCTGGTACTGGCCTGGTCACTGGTGCTGGTACTGGCCTGGTCACTGGTACTGGTCTGGTCACTGGTGCTGGTACTGGCCTGGTCACTGGTACTGGTGCTGGTATTGGCCTGGTCACTGGTGCTGGTACTGGTACTGGCCTGGTCACTGGTGCTGGTACTGGCCTGGTCACTGGTGCTGGTACTGGTCACTGGTGCTGGTACTGGCCTGGTCACTGGTGCTGGTGCTGGTACTGGCCTGGTCACTGGTGCTGGTACTGGCCTGGTAACTGGTGCTGGTACTGGTCACTGGTGCTGGTACTGGCCTGGTCACTGGTGCTGGTATTGGCCTGGTCACTGGTGCTGGTACTGGCCTGGTCACTGGTACTGGCCTGGTCACTGGTGCTGGTACTGGCCTGGTCACTGGTGCTGGTACTGGCCTGGTCACTGGTGCTGGTACTGGCCTGGTCACTGGTGCTGGTCACTGGTGCTGGTACTGGCCTGGTCACTGGTGCTGGTACTGGCCTGGTCACTGGTGCTGGTACTGGCCTGGTCACTGGTGCTGGTGCTGGTCACTGGTGCTGGTGCTGGTACTGGCCTGGTCACTGGTGCTGGCCTGGTCACTGGTGCTGGTACTGGCCTGGTCACTGGTGCTGGTACTGGCCTGGTCACTGGTCTGGTCACTGGTGCTGGTACTGGCCTGGTCACTGGTACTGGTGCTGGTACTGGCCTGGTCACTGGTGATGGTACTGGCCTGGTCACTGGTCTGGTCACTGGTGCTGGTACTGGCCTGGTCACTGGTACTGGTGCTGGTACTGGCCTGGTCACTGGTGCTGGTACTGGCCTGGTCACTGGTGCTGGTACTGGTCACTGGTGCTGGTACTGGTGCTGGCCTGGTCACTGGTGCTGGTCACTGGTGCTGGTACTGGCCTGGTCACTGGTGCTGGTACTGGCCTGGTCACTGGTGCTGGTACTGGTCACTGGTGCTGGTACTGGCCTGGTCACTGGTGCTGGTATTGGCCTGGTCACTGGTGCTGGTACTGGTCACTGGTGCTGGTACTGGTCTGGTCACTGGTGCTGGTACTGACCTGGTCACTGGTACTGGTCTGGTCACTGGTGCTGGTACTGGCCTGGTCACTGGTACTGGTGCTGGTATTGGCCTGGTCACTGGTGCTGGTACTGGTACTGGCCTGGTCACTGGTGCTGGTACTGGCCTGGTCACTGGTGCTGGTACTGGTCACTGGTGCTGGTACTGGCCTGGTCACTGGTGCTGGTGCTGGTACTGGCCTGGTCACTGGTGCTGGTACTGGCCTGGTCACTGGTGCTGGTACTGGTCACTGGTGCTGGTACTGGCCTGGTCACTGGTGCTGGTATTGGCCTGGTCACTGGTGCTGGTACTGGCCTGGTCACTGGTACTGGTCTGGTCACTGGTGCTGGTACTGGCCTGGTCACTGGTACTGGTGCCGGTACTGGCCTGGTCACTGGTGCTGGTACTGGCCTAGTCACTGGTGCTGGTACTGGCCTGGTCACTGGTGCTGGTACTGGCCTGGTCACTGGTGCTGGTACTGGTCACTGGTGCTGGTGCTGGTACTGGCCTGGTCACTGGTGCTGGTACTGGTCACTGGTGCTGGTACTGGTGCTGGTACTGGCCTGGTCACTGGTGCTGGTACTGGTCACTGGTGCTGATACTGGCCTGGTCACTGGTGCTGGTACTGGTCACTGGTGCTGGTACTGGCCTGGTCACTGGTGCTGGTACTGGCCTGGTCACTGGTGCTGGTACTGGGCTGGTCACTGGTGCTGGTACTGGTGCTGGTACTGGCCTGGTCACTGGTGCTGGTACTGGTCACTGGTGCTGATACTGGCCTGGTCACTGGTGCTGGTACTGGCCTGGTCACTGGTGCTGGTACTGGCCTGGTCACTGGTGCTGGTACTGGCCTGGTCACTGGTGCTGGTACTGGCCTGGTCACTGGTACTGGCCTGGTCACTGGTGCTGGTACTGGCCTGGTCACTGGTGCTGGTACTGGCCTGGTTACTGGTGCTGGTACTGGTGCTGGTACTGGCCTGGTCACTGGTGCTGGTCACTGGTGCTGGTACTGGCCTGGTCACTGGTGCTGGTACTGGCCTGGTCACTGGTGCTGGTACTGGCCTGGTCACTGGTGCTGGTACTGGCCTGGTCACTGGTGCTGGTCACTGGTGCTGGTACTGGCCTGGTCACTGGTGCTGGCCTGGTCACTGGTGCTGGTACTGGCCTGGTCACTGGTGCTGGTACTGGCCTGGTCACTGGTCTGGTCACTGATGCTGGTACTGGCCTGGTCACTGGTACTGGTGCTGGTACTGGCCTGGTCACTGGTGCTGGTACTGGCCTGGTCACTGGTGCTGGTACTGGTCACTGGTGCTGGTACTGGTGCTGGCCTGGTCACTGGTGCTGGTCACTGGTGCTGGTACTGGCCTGGTCACTGGTGCTGGTACTGGCCTGGTCACTGGTGCTGGTACTGGTCACTGGTGCTGGTACTGGCCTGGTCACTGGTGCTGGTACTGGCCTGGTCACTGGTGCTGGTATTGGCCTGGTCACTGGTGCTGGTACTGGCCTGGTCACTGGTGCTGGTACTGGCCTGGTCACTGGTACTGGTCTGGTCACTGGTGCTGGTACTGGCCTGGTCACTGGTACTGGTGCTGGTAT
>NC_138770.1:171117032-171172032 GCF_965119305.1 Pelophylax lessonae | reverse complement strand
ACAAACAAGTACACTGAACACAGAAAGTGAAGGAACATCATCTGATTACATCAGGGTTTCTCAACCAAGGTTCCGTGGAACACTAGGGTTCGTCCTGAGGATGCTAGGGGTTCCATGAGCAATGGGCAATTTCTGCCTCTCCGTTAAGTTCCCAATGACACCATTGTTCCTTTTAGCTATCTGTAAGGGGGTAATTCTTCTCAATGATGACAAGAGTAAGGAGCATTCTTCCCACTGTCTGAGTGTCACACTAATGTGTCATGAGCTGTAGATTTTTAATATTTAGCAGGGGTTGCCTGAGACCAGAAATGTATTTCAAGGGTTCCTCTGTGTTGAAAGGGTTGAGAAAGGCTGGATTACATCATATCATAGAATACTTACTATAATGCTATAACACTGCAGTGCCACTTGCTGGTATAGAGAGGTATAATGCATACAGTATATAGTCATAAGACTTGCTGTTGTTCTTCCAACAGTACCTATTAAAGTGGCCGGTAAGTGTATAATCCCCCACTGATTAGCTAACATTTACAGTAAGAGAACATACCTACAAGCCAGGTCACTAAACGTGTGCATGTATGATCACTTTTCATGTCAGGTACTCACTTTAAGCTCTACCATATGGAACAGAGCTATTCATTTATCACTGTAAGATCCCTTAAATGAGAAAAGAGGTATGACCTTTTCTGTTTGCTGCTCCCTGACCGTCCAATCATGTGTCTTAGACTAAACTTTATTACATAGCTGCGGTGCTGTCTGCAGAGAGGTCTGGCTGTATTTTTTTAGTATGGATCAACATATTACCTAAAAAGAGTTACAAATCTTTCTGCAGATTAGACATTTCACAAATATGCACTTTTGCATTTAAACCGTGTATTTAGCCTGGAGTTCTGCTTTAAACAATAAACAAGGGGGGGGGGGAGGCACCCAGAGGGAGGGTGCCTAGGCGTCACCAGCCATGGAGGGAAACACAGTTACAGTTTGATGGGTTAATTAAATTTTGTTTGCCTTTTTTGGGATACATATCAGCTGTGTGTAATAGAATGTATTCCTAATGTTGGTATGTAATTTTATACCATCACTCATTAGGAAATGCTTCTATGTCACACTAAATGTGTCAATCTTACTGTTGATTTCCTAAATAGGAAGCCAACTCACAAAGAAAAGAATATATGCATTTTGTCCAGTGTGAAATCTGTTTTGCATAAGGAACAGTTTTGCTTAGAGGAATGCTTTTACATACTATAGTACATAACCCTTTCATACACTGTTATTTTGCATACAAGGTAGTTTGTCAGGGTGTCTATTTTGTCCATAAATTTTTATTTTATAACACAGGGATTGTTTTGCTACATGGTATTGTCTGCTCCTTTGCATAGGGTGCTCCATGTACAAGATGCACACATAATATGTAACTTTCTTTGACTAGTTCCTTTCTGTAGGCTTCATTTCTCTCTATTACTAGCCTGATGACGGAGCCAGATTTGACCTCTTATGGGCCCTAAGCATTGCTAGATCCTGAGGACACTCTTGGTGCTCCTCAGACCCCTCCTGGTCCATTCTCTTCTACATTTTTTCACCTTGTGCTTCTCCTAATTGGCCCAGCAGCTGATAATCCAGAGCAGTGGCCTCCCAACTGTGGCCCAAGGGTTAAGATGCAGCCCACTGCTTGCTTTTATCTGCCCCTTAGGGCACTATTTTATCCACTGAAACCAGCAATGGGCCATAATTTCCCCCCAATGACACAAACAACTGGGCCCAATAACAGCAAAGATGGGGCCTAATTCCCCCCAATGATACCAATGATGGGGCAGAATTCCTCTTAATGACATCTGCAATAGGGCCCAATTAAACCAATAATGGGGCACAATTCCTTCCAATGACATCAACAATAGGGCAAATTTCCTCCTATTAACACCATAGATTGGGCATTGTTTTTTCCCACTAACATGGGACCCTTTCTACTCCCAATGGCCACAGTCCAGCCGCCCTGAAGTGTGAAGGACATTAAACTGGCCCCTTGTTCAGAAAGTTTGCAGACTCCTGTTGTTCCAGAATATAACACACACAGATTAATACAGCACTGCAACTGTCAATCCATTATAACAAGGCATGGAAAGCCTTATGTATAAGACATGTTAGGGTTATAAGTGGCAGTAATTACGGAGTTTGGTTTCCAAAAATGTAAAATGGACAGGGGAGGACTGGGCTTTTGCCCCCTGGGTCGCTCTGATGCCCCGTAAAAAGGCTGCACTGCTTCTGCCACAGACATACCTATAGGATTCCTGGTGAAGAGAAATAAAAAGTCCCTGCCACTGACCTACTGAAGGTGGGTTGAAGACAAGGACAGAGTGCAGCCCATCTACCATACCCCCCCCCCCCCCTCCTCAGCATGGATGTGTAAACTGTGTCTGAGCAGACGCCGGTTCCATGCCCTATGGAGAGAGACTCTTCTCCCCAGGCCTACCCTGACCGAGCTGTCCCAGCTCCCCCCAATGTCCCCCTGCTAGCCAGGTCGGGAACCTGGATTCAGCTGGTAAGTAGAGAGTATTTGGAGCAGGGCTTCAGCTTGGAATGGGGGTCAGAAAGAGGAAGGCAAGAAGGAGAGTGGGAGGGGAGCCGAGTCACCGCACCATGGGCCTCTGGTTTGTACTTGCCCCCTGAGCCGAAAGTTGCCAGTTTGCCCCTGAATCTATTCTCCAGCTATGCACATAAACTAATCAGCTTCCAGGTTTTATTGTCAAGGCTTAACTGAACAAGCTGAAGTTAGAAGCCGATTGGCTACCATGCACAGCTGCACCAGATTCTGAGTGCTCCACTGTTAGTAAATCCCTCCCCTCCATGTCATTTAACCCAGTTGACTGAGAACATTCCGTGATTACAGGGTGTCCTGAACCATGAAAGGCTGTCATCATGATGTCCTGCATCCACAATGTGATAATGCAGATAACAGTAATGATGTCAGCATTACTCTTTGCATTTTTGAGCACCACTCACCTATGGGACAAAATCTGAAGAAGAGAGGATCTTGTGCATCAATGGCCTAAAGACATGTGGAAGAGTAAAGAATATTTAAAAAGTGGTATGTTCCTCACAGAAAGGAGGAGCACTGGGGAAGCCCTATAGTCAGTACATACTTAACCTTCCTAGCGGTATTCCCGAGCATGACTCGGGGTTACATTTTAGAGCCAAAAGCGGTAACCCCGAGCCACACTCGGGGTAGCGCTAGGAAGATCGCTGGATCCTGGTAGAGGTTTTACTTACCTTTTCTTACCTTACCTTATGCGGCGGCGGAGCTTCCTCCCGATCGTCTGCGAGCCCCGGCTTCCGTCTCCGGCGACGTGACGTTCGCAGGGGGGTGGAACCGGCGGCAAATTCAAATGTAAAACACACCAAACACACTGATACCATTCAAAATAAAATAAATTCACACAAATGGATACACGGAGCTGTGACTTGGCTCGGGTGCCCCCATAGCAAGCTGCTTGCTATGGGGGCACTCAAAGGGAGGGAGGGGCCATGAGCACCAAAGAGGGAACCAAGAAGAGAAGGATCCAGGGTGCTCTGTGCAAAACCAACTGCACAGAGCAGGTAAGTATAACACGTTTGTTACTTTTATTGAAAAAAAAAATGAGACTTTATGATCACTTTAAGTGGGAGGGGATGGAGGGGATGGCAGCAATAATGATTACTACAATCTGACTGTTGGTGTAAGCCATTTATTTATGAATGGTATAACTTTGTGATTTTTCTACAGCAACCTGTCTGCAGGTAGAGGTCCCCTTAAGGTTTGCTCCATCCTTCTGATGGAGTGTCATGTGGTTGGCCTAATTTAAGGTGGGTGAAGTGCAGATTTAGGAGCTGTTGCCAGGGTTGTTAATGCCCCTTAGGAGAGGGGCTGCTGGAAGGTCTTCTTTGCTATCTCCACCATCTTACAGTAAGATGAATACTGCAGAGAGACAGTGTTTGGTGTTTCCCCTTGTCCTCCCCCCACCAGAAAGAAGTAATTCAAACCATGAGGATGTAGCTAAGTAATTCCACAAAGTCTCTGTAAGTAATGTTTAACTGAACTACACCAAACTGTTGTGGGACAGCAAGTCTCAGCTTGTCTGTCTTTTATGTTCCTATTGACCGTCATTGCTTATTTCTGATTGGCCCAGATTGGGTGCCAGAGGGGAAAATAGGGGAGGATCATGGGATGAGTAGTTTCATCACCTTTATGTGGAACTGCGCTCTGTTGGGAAAACAGCTACAGCTCACAGCACATGAGAGGGGGAAGAGAGAACTTACAGGTATTTGGGAAAGAGTTCTGAGTAGGATCACCATCTACTCCCAGCTGTTCCAGAAGTGCCAAGCGAGTTCAACTGAGTCATTGTACCACTCTGTTAGCTGAACTTCAGGATTTAGTGAGAGGGTTGGTAACCTATACCTTACACTGTACAGCAGATACTGATAATTAAGCACATCTCTGCCTCACCTCATCACCCATTGAGAGTATTTCAGCCTATTCAGTCCATCATCTAAGCTACTGCCTTATTTATCCAGAACTGCATTTCTGACCCAGTATCACTTTTGTTGACTTTCCTCCCCTCCTGAACTTATTGTAGCCCTGCTACTGGATTTGACTTCTTCCATGAAAAACCCCAGTTAAACCCTAGTTACTTTGGCTACAGTTGCCCTCCTGACTTTATGGTCAAATACATTTTTATTTATACGTTTCAAAAAAAGGTTACAACAGTTTGGCATGTAATATCACGTTATGTAGAAAGAGTATGTAGGCGGCCCAGATATTGGTCACAGAGAGGATTCTCCAGGAAAAAATGGAAAGCCAAATGCAAATATAATCTGTACAGCTGAACAGGTTAATGTGAGGCCCCAAGGGTCACCGAAGAGGCCTTAGAAAATGAAATAGCAACAAAGTACAACCAAACTCAACAATATCAATAAAAAAAGGAAGGGGGGGGGGCAGTGAGGGCATTCCTTACGCAACCAGGAAAGGCCCAAACTCAGTTAAGTCCAGATATGATGAATTCTAAAGGGTATTCTACGGAAATTGTCCTCCTGACTTTAAGAAAGCGAGGGCCATTGAGCTCCACCAATTGTGCACCACAATAAGGGTCCCAAGCAAGCAGGCAAAGCCAAATACTCCTCACCTCATGCACAGACTTTACCATCCATACTTTACTCAGTTTTTGGGGGCTGCCTAATGCATGTACAAGAAAGTCCTGCAGGCAGGTTTGAACATTGCCAGGTCACTCCAGGGTCTTATGGTGGCATAGTCTCCAGAGGGATTGGTACTATATTGATTTTCTGCCATTCTTTCCCTTGTAAGCCCGTTACAGTTTAAGCTGATCTTAGTATCTGGTGAAGCCCAGGCCGGGTCATTTTTTGCTTTGCTGCCCACAAACATCTGTAGCATAGAAAGTCTCTGTATAACATTTGGGGTTATTGTTTCTTTTTGTTCATTGTATGTGTTACTTTACTCTTGTTTGGACTTTTTGATATTAATAGATCTATAGTCCCCACTCTATTTGGAGTTGCCTGTCCTATTAAACAGGTGGTGTTTCAGAGTGGTCAAACTGGTCAATAGTTCATCCATCAGATTAGTCTCAGGGCAAACCTACCTAAAAGAGTCCTGGAACTGTAGGTTTGGGCCATGTATGAGAGTACTCCGGGGAAAGAGGAGGTTAACAGCACAAACGTTAGGATTATGGAGGGTTTAGGCCTCAGGCCACTATCTGTGCACTGGAGAGTTTCGATTTGGGGCTGAACTATCTGGATGCCCTACAACCTGCCCCTAGGGGCTAGTTCTTGGCTTCACGTGTGCTTCAGGTGAGGATGAACCAGCCCCACCTTACAAAGCAATCAGATTTAGCCCCAACTGGACAGACAATGCCCCCAGTGGACTTGTTACAGGAAAGACGCTATATAATTTGGCACAGGGTAAATTGGTCATTAATAAAATAAAAATGTAACTAAAGTCAAAACTTTTTTTTTTTAGTTTTGCATAGAGTGGAGAGGGATTAGAACCCCTGTCAGTTTTCAATGCTGTCTGTGCCCACGTTACGAAGATTCACCCTCTTAATTTGTTTAACATTATCATTAAAAGAGGTAAAAGAAAATCCCAAATTTTGGGTTGTCCCCAGAACAGGAATAGAGGGAAAGTCTTTTAATTGGATATCAAACCAGGATTCACTCACTTTGGAGGGATTTCTTAATTTTCCTGCTTTGGCTTTGGGATAGGAAGTGAAGGAAAATCTCCCTAATGTGACACAGTTGGCAAACAAATGACAGGGGTGACAACAACTAGGGATCAACCAATTATCGACAATGCCGATATATTGGAGACCGATAGGCACTTTCCCCGATATATCGGAGTCGGCCCCTGAGGTTTTCCTGATATTGCCGATATTTCGGGAAAGTGCTTGTACCGGAGTGATGCCTGCAGCTAGAGGCATCACCCCGGTACCGGTGTCCATAGCCGATGGTTGGCTGTCTTGTAATGACAACCGATGCAGCTGTCATTACAAGGAACAGGAGGGGACGTCTCCCCCCTCCTGCCGCCTTCCGTGGCTTGCCCAGGTCTCCCATCCTACCTGCACGGCCGCCGAAGAGAAGACCCGATCAAAGCCACATTTGGCTCTGATCGGGTCTCCATGTAAAAAACCCAGAAGTGATGTCATGACATCACTTCCGGGTACTCGGCGGCAAATTTAAAAAAATGTGAGCATTCACAACAGCCAAACTTGGCGTTTTGAATGCTTTTAAGTGCCGAGGAGGGGTTTGGGGTCTTTTAGACCCCCAGATCCCTCCACCAGAGTACCTGTGAAAAAAAAAAATGTTTTAAATGTCCGAAAATAGCGGCCAATATCAGCAGATACCCATATCCGATGACCAAAATATCTGTATAGGCACTAAAAAAACTATATCGGTCGATCACTAGTTATAACCCTCTCTCTAACCAAAAGGGAAAAAAAATCCTTTAGTCAGACTTTAAATTTCATCCTCAACTTTCCGCTCTAAAATATTATTACAGAGCCACCAGTGGAATTCATAGGGTTGCTTAGTGGCACCACTTCATGCTATTAGAATCTAAGGTCACCTGTTGTCAGCATCTGCTTTGTATGCAGAAAAACAGGCATACACACAAGGCTTGTCATCAAAAAAGCATGTTTGTGCAGACAAAAGTATTAAACTCAGCATAGAGAATAAGAGAAGTTCTATTGTATATAATTCATAGATACAAAATAAATACAAAATAAGGGCATTTTACCCAGTGTGCATAGTAATAAAAGAGGTATTGCACAGTGTCCACATACATACAAAATTGTAAAGAATAAGAACAGATACTAAGAATTACACCTAGCGTACAAACAGGAGAATTGTTAGGATGGTGTCCCTACATACACAATAGGAAAGAAAATGGAGAGTTTCCATGGAGAATGTGCATAGTAAGAACTGGGGCATTGTGCAATGCCCATACATACTGAATAGGAACACAAACTCAGACTTGCCCAAAACATACTGTACATAACAAGAGAATTGTTGATACATCCACACATAGAGAACATTTTACTCAGTGTGCATAGTAATAAAAGAGGTATTGTACAGTGTCCATATACATACAAAATTGTAAAGAATAAGAACAGATACTAAGCATTACACCCAGCATACAATAAGGGGTACCATTTTTCCTTTCTAGATTGTGTAAGGGAAGGTTATAACCTCTGTCAGATTTTTTTGTTATCTGTGTCCTACTGGAGATATTTCTCTTTACTTTCTGCCCTCTATCCACAATACCTTAGAGGACATCCCTCCAAAGTGAGGGAAAGTGGTGGTAGTCATCAGGGTCCAAGAACTGGTGTTCCCAATAGAAGATTTCCCCTCCTTTCTTGTTCTGGTGACCATTGAAAATTTGGGATTTTTTTTTTTACTTTCATTTTCAGTAACAACCAGGTGATCACCAGGATTAACCACTTTAATACAGGGCACTTCCCTCCCTTCCCGCCAATTTTCCCCTTTTAGCGCTGTTGCATTTTGAATGACAATTGCGCGGTCATGCAACACTGTACCTACACCAAATTTATGTCATTTTCCCCCCACAAATAGAGCTTTCTTTTGGTGGTATTTGATCACCTCTGGGTTTTTTCCTTTTTGCTAAACAAATAAAAAAAGACCGAAAAGTTTGAAAAAAAAAAAAAAGTTTTTTTGTTTATGTTATACAATTTTGTAAATAAATAAGTTTTTTCCTGCACTGATGAGCACTGATGAGACTGCACTGACAGGCACTGATGAGGAGGCACTGATGGGGTGGCACTGATGGGGTGGCACTGATAGGCGGCACTGATAGGCACTGATATGTGGCACTGATAAGTAGCACTGATATGCAGCATTGGTGGGCACTGATAGGCGGCACTGCTGGGCACTGATAGGCGGCATTGATGGACACTGATAGGTGGCACTGACGGGCACTGATAGGTGGCACTGACGGGCACTAATGGGCAATGATAGGCGGCACTGGTGGGCACTGATGGGCACTGATGGGCAGCACTGATCAGCACTGACGGGCGACACTGATGGGCACTAATGGGCACTGATAGGCGGCACCGGTGGGCAATAATGGGCACTGGTGGGCGACACTAAAGGATGGCAATACTGGGCACTTGTGGGCAGCACTGATAGGGAGGGCACTGGTGGGCAGCACTGATGGGGAGGGCAATGGGGGGCTCCCTGAGCCCTGATTGCCATCCCTGGTGGCCATAGTGGGCATCCCTGGGGTCATAGTGGGCATCCCTGGTGGATCTAGTGGCATCCCCCCCCCCTGAGGGTCTGCAATGGTAATCAATGATCTGATTACCAGTGCCGACCCCCCCCCTGTCAGGGGAGCCGCCGATCGGCGCTCCTTTACTCGTGCCTGTCAGGCACGAACTAAGGAAAGCCGATCAACGGCTGTTCCTGTTTTACTATGTGACCAGCCGTGATTGGACACGGCTGATCACATGGTAAAGAGCCTCCGTCAGAGGCTCTTTACCGAGATCGGAGATGCAGGGTGTCAGACTGACACCTCGCATCACCGATCGCCGCTCTGCGCGCCCCCGGGGGGCGCCCAGAGCTGTGTTAGCCTGCCGCCGTCATATGACGTCCGGTCAGGATAACACAACCACATTCCCGCCGTCATTCTGTAATAGGGCGGGCGGGAAGTGGTTAATAGAGAAGGTGAAGCTCCTTAATAAAAAAAAAAAAAACTGACAGGTGTTTTCATCCCTCTCCACTCAAAACTAAAAGAAAAGTTGAACTTTCATTTCTGCTTTAGGCATTGATCGGCCACCCAAGGCATTGTTTAAGGGTACTGTCATCCCACCTCCCTTGCATTCCATTGTGACAAATCCATGGTCATGTTTAAGAAATGTTTCTAATATAGTATTAAAGGACGAAGAGAAAATGCCTTGAACTTGCATTCCATACAATGACGTTATAAGCATGGTATGTTCTGAAAAATGGTGCTTTCTTTTGATCCTTAGAAGTGTTTAAATAATATTTTGCACTACAATATTTTCATTAAAAGAAAGCAAGTCTAGCAACTTATAAGCTGTTCGGACACAATGAGATGAGCACAGGCACAGACCCTGGTCAGAAAATGCACATACTGTACACATATAGAATAGAGATACGCGGTTCTTCTCATTGGTACAGAAAAGCTTGTATATCTGCAACAAAGGGCAAGGAGTTGAGCTACTAGAGGAAGATCACCTCTCAAGTGAACAAACCCTAACACATTCATTAAAAAAAACTATTCAGGACATAACAAAATTAAATGAACGGCTAGGATTTCTCAGCATTCTTCCTATGGAAAAAGGTGATGACATTTTAGTTTGTGTCTAGAGAATATCTAAATTGACGTTTGGTAATTCTTTCAGTGAATTCTATTATGATTGTATACATAGTCAGGTGATGCTTAGCATTGCATGCTTTCATTGAGCTCCTACAGTAGATAGGGATGAGCAAATCTACCCAAGTTTAACTCACCAAGAGTTCGAGGAATGCTGTTTGAAATTTGGTGAACTCAAACTTAGTGGTGAATTCTTCTGAAGTCTATGAGGGATGATGAATGTGTAAAATAATATTATAAATTGGTGGAGTGGGGGCTTTTCAACAGCCTTCAGTGCCGGTTCACACTTGTGCGATTGCGAACGTGAATTTGCAGTGCGAGTTTACCTTGCGTTTTCAATAGTACCAGTGCGATTGTAATGAAAATTGATTGCGTTGATTATGTTAATTAAGCTCAGGAGGGGTGGAGCTGAGGGGAAAACTAAAACAAAAAATAAGAATTCTCACATATCTGAACTGATAATGAGAGTCAAGACCGATTTACATTGATGTCTATGGAGACTAAATTCGCAACGCAGCGCTGTAAACTCGCACAAGACCCTTGTTATCATCGCATTATATTCGCATCTGAATTGCAACGCATAGATGTGAACGGCCGTCGCAAATATAATGTATTTTGGGAATACATGCGAATTTAGACTTTTCATAACGCATCGAATTGGCAGTAAAATCGCACAAGTGTGAACCGGCACTTAAGGCCAAATTTGGAAATACACAAATTGTTTAAATAACATGCTTGGGGTGCATTAAAGTTACCTGTTGTTTTGGAACAAAATGATTATCATGGGCAATTGAAGCGGCATACACTGGCAGCTTAGGTTTGGTTTTGGGATCTTTTTTTTTTTTTTTCTTTTTAGCTTGTAGCATACAGCAGCAGAATTCCTATCTAATTAATTTCAATTTGAAAAAATGTATTTAAAGTTAGTTTTATTAGTAACACATGCTTTTTCTTCAAATTATATTAGACCCACTATGACCATTTTTGGCCAATAATTTACAGTTGTCCTTGTTCTCGCTGATGCAAAACTGTCCTGCCATTGGCTGTATCTGAATACTATGTCCAGTTTTGGAGACCCTACTTACAAAAAGATATTGATAAAATAGAACGAGTCCAGAGACAGGTAACAAAAGTGGTGAAAGGTTTGGGGGATAAAACATATCAGGAGAGACTAAAGTACAGTCTTGAGGCAAAAAGAGAAAGGGGAGACATGATTAAAACCTTTGAGTAAATTAAGGTATAGTAGTATTTTCAATATTAAGCTAAGATTTAAGATCACCAGTAGTGATGAGCAGAACACTCCCCGGTTCGGTTCGCACCAGAACACCGCAAACAAACGAACCCCATTGAAGTCTATGGGACTCGAACCTTGAAAATCAAAGGGCCTAATTTTGAAGGCTTAAATGCAAGTTATTGCCCCCAAAAAGTGTATGGGGGTCAGGGTCCTAACTTGGGGAAAATGTAACAAGGAAAAAAAAGTTTTTAAAAAGTATCGTTTTTAAAGGAGCAGTGATTTACTGATTTTATTGAGGCTTAAAGTGAAATTCCTTAAAATATTGTGCCTGGGGGGTCCCCTGAATGTGTCTGTAAAGTAGTGCATCTCTACGATGTATGTAGCCTGCTGCAGCAATACTGACATTTCTAAAGTAAAAAATGTCATATAGAAATACATACAAATTTCAAATCGCATGTACTTGTCATACAGGTGCATACAAATTTGGGCCTTGGTTGTTGGTTGTGCTTGAACACCGTAACCCCACACAGTTACTTTTGCTGGGCGCAGGAACAGGCCCTGCTGCTAAAAAATCCATACAAATTTGAAATTGCATGTACTTGTCATACAGGTTCCAAAAATTGGGCCTTTGGTGTTGGTGGTGCCTGAACACCGTAACCAATCCCTCACAGTTACTCTTGCTGGGCGCAGGAATGGGACCTGCTGGTAAGAATTCTATACAAATTTGAAATCGCATGTACTTGCCACTTGTCATAGAGGTGCAGAAAAATTGTGCCTTGGGTGTTGTTGGAGCCTGAACACCGTAACTCCTCCCAGTTAAAATTCCATACTAATTTGAAATTGGCAAAGATCAAGTGTTGTATGTGTTCTTATCAGTGATCTAGTTATGTAAACTGACCACGGAATATTATGGCTGCTGAGCCCTGACACCATGGTTAGTTTACGTGCTCTTCTTTGTTCGGCGCTCACGTGACTGCCCTCCGATTTCCTCTTCTCCTCTCCTCTCCTCATCCCAGCTGACGTCGGCAGGGGATACCTAGCACCTCCCCCTGCAGCTATCAGATCGGGAGAGGGAATAAGCGGGCAGTCGCCTGAGTGCAGAGCAGCCCTCATAAATAAAGTATTGTACAGCATATTTCTATAAATGAAATCCACTGGGGAGCTTAATGTTATCTAAGGCTTTGTTTCCACTATTGCGACTTGCTGTGCGACTTGACACATGTCAAGTCGCACAGCAAGTCAAAAGCCATTGATTTCAATTCGGCCCGTTTTCACTGCCGCGACTTGAGTTGCGGCGACTTCAAAAGTAGTTCGTGCACTACTTTTGGGCCAACTTCAGTGCGACTTCCCTCTATAATATGGGACAAGTCGCACTGAGAGCCGCAAACAACTTTCACTACGAAGTCGCGCTAGAAGTAGCACCACTTCGTAGCCGCGGTAGTGGAAACGGAGCCTAATAGAGGGAACTATAAAAAGAAAAGAAAGTGGCTTAACAACCACTTTAAAGACCAAGGGGTATATTTTACTAAAGCTGGAGAGTGCAAAATATGTCTCACTTCTGCAAAGAAACCAAACTGCTTCTAACCTCAGTATTTTCAATTAAGCTTTGGAAATGAAACCTGGTAGCTTATTGGTTTCTATGGAGAAATTAGACAGATTTTTCACTCTCCAGTTTTAGAAAATAAACCCCAAGTTTTCTCTGGCACTTTTTGTTTACAATTTAAATTAGTATTTTTTGCTAGAAAATTACTTCTTACCCCACCAAAATTGTATATATATATATATATATATATATATATATATATATATATATATACTGTATATATATATATATATATATATATATATATATATATATATATATATATATATATATATATATATATATATATAATGAGAGAGAGAGAGAGAGAGTAAAATGGCAATGTCTCCAATTTTTTAAGTCACACGGTATTTGTGCGGCGCTTTTTCCAAATGCAATTTTTTGGGAAAGAATACTCTTTAATTAATTAATAAAAAGAAAATTAACACAATATATACCCCAATTTCTGATATGAATGATACCTACCGACTGCAGCAACCAAATTCCCCCTTCCAACACTAATCCCCTCCCCCATCTCCTTTGCCTCCCCCCCCCATCTCACATGATACCACAATAACCAAGGCAGCCGCCCCTTCTGCCCATCCCTTGTCCCGGCCCTGCGGACATGGTGGCACGGGTCGTCCTAGTGACCCAGCCTGGGAGTCACAGAAGATGAAGTGAGGTCTCAGGTGAAGAGTAAGCACAAGTGATCTTCCTAGCATTAAAGTGAAACAAACAGTAGGAATCAATGTCACTGGTAGTGAGGTGACTGGTTAGTGGGCTGGTAGAGTTCAGTACAAGCTCCGTGGTACTGGCTCAGAAAATGCTGAGAACGGTTATGAAGCATAATTAAGAACTGTTATCCATAGTGCATAGAGTTAATTGTGTTATTATGGAGAAGTGTTTCTTTTAAGTTGGAGTGTTGCCTTAATTGCTAACCTTGCTTTGTACGGCAGCCCCAGCCTGCCATTGGGGGGCACTGGTGAGTGTTTTCTGGGTCCCCACTTGGTGACAATGACGGACAAGAAACCAGCAGTCCTGTTGCCACAGCTGAAGCATATTGCCAAGTTTGCTCCAGTGACGAGGAGGGGAGGGGATGATGAGGCCACTGACTGTCATTGGGTGCCTGACAGGATAGAGGAGGAGGAGGAGGGGGAGGATGAGGAGGACGCACAACTCCAACAAGGCGGGATGTGCTCCAGGGGCCGCCATAGCAGTAGCCAACCTATTGCGTCACAGCACAAAGCTCCACAGGTGCAGGGTGCTGCAAACTCCCCGCGGACAAAAGTTCATTAGTGTGGGCTTTTTTCAGCACATGTGCAGTAGACCGCAGCATTGCTGTTTGCAACATCTGTCTAAAGTGGATCAAGCGTGGCCAGAACATCAGCCGCTTGGCCACCACATGCTTGACAAGGCATATGACGACCTGCCATGCAGTCTGTTGGCAACAGCACCTGAAAGAGGCACCAGATCAAAACAAGCATACATCACCTTGCTCCTCATCTGTGATCACTAACCCTACTATACCTCATGCCTTTTTGAATACCAGCATTGAGAGGGATGATGGTTTAGCAATGAGTGCCACAGAGACTTGCACCCAATCTGCTAGCAGTACACCCCCGCTTGATTTGAGCAGCAGGCAAATTTCACTATCCCAGTATTTTAACCGTATAAAGAAATACTGTCCCAGCCATCCACATGCTCAGTGTCTTAATGCTAGCTTGACCAAATTGCTAGCATTACAATTGCTGCCTTTTCATCTGGTAGACTCTGCTCCCTTTTGAAAATTTGTGGAATGTGCTGCACAACAGTGGCAGGTCCCAAAAAGGCATTTCTTTTTGCGTAAGACCATTCTGGCTCTCTACCGTCATGTGGAAGGTAGTGTTTTGTCCTCATTGGACAAAGCAGTCAGCAGGAAGGTGCACATTACTGCTGACTCTTGGTCCAGCAGGCATGGACAGGGATGTTACATTTCTTTCACAACGCACTGGGTAACTCTGCTGGCAGATGGGAAGGATGCAGGACAGGGTTTCGGTGTTGCAGCTTGTTTTGCCACCACGCCTCCAAAAAGCTGGTGCTGGTTCTGCCAAATCTGGCTACTCCACCACCTCCTCCTCCATGTCCTCTTCTGCTCAATTGTCCTCTGAAGCAGCAGTGCTCCCTAAGCGTTCAATGGGCTACGCAAGCAGCCAGGCTAAAAGACGCCATGCTGTGCTTCAGTTGGTCTGTCTAGGGGATAGGAGTCACACCGGTGCAGAGATTATGTCAGCTCTGCAGGGGCAGGCTCAGAGATGGTTGACGCCACGACAGCTTGAGCCAGGAATGGTTGTATGCTACAATGGCACCAACCTTCTCTCCGCCCTCCAACAGGGACACTTGACACATGTTCCATGCTTGGCACATGTTATTAATCTGGCAGTGCAGCATTTCTTGAGCAGATACCCAGGCTTTCAAGATCTCCTGAGGCAGGTCAGAAAAGTCTGTGGCCATTTCCACCGTTCATTCAATGCCATTGCTCGCTTATCTCACATTCAATGGGAATTCAACCTGCCCACCAACCGCCTCATTTGTGACATGCCCACCAGGTGGAACTCAACATTGGCAATTCTGCAGCGGCTGCACACACAGCAGAGGGCCATCAATGAGTACCTGTGTGAGTATGCCACAAGGACAGGGTCAGGGGAGCTTGGCTTTTTTCGCCACGCCAGTGGCTTTTGATAAAGGATGCATGCATCATCCTGCCACCATTTGAGGAGGCCACAAGGATGGTGAGCTGGGACAATGCATGCATCAGTGAAACTATCCCTCTAGTCTACCTGCTGGAGCACACGCTGCATGGAATCATGGACAGGGCACTTGAAGCAGAACAGCGGGAGGAAGAGGAGGACTTCCTTTCCTCACAAGGCCCCCTTTATGCAGATATCATTCCTGCAGGGCCACAAAACACACAAGAGGAAGAGGAGGAGGAGGAGGATTTTGGCAGCATGGATGTAAAGGATAGCATACAGCAGTCTTCAAGGGATGGTTTTGATTCCCCAGAAACCCCAGGAGTTGTACGTGGTTGGGGAGAGGTTGCTCCTGCTGACAATGTCATCCTTCATGTCCCAGAGGACTCAGAAGTTAATGCTTCCTCCAACTTACGTTACATGGGCTCCCTGATTCTGCAAAGCCTGCGAAAGGACCCAAGGATTCGTGCTATCAAGGAGAGGGATAATTACTGGTTGGCAACCCTTCTTGATCCACGTTACAGGTAAAGTTGCAGAGCTCATCCTGCCTTCGCAGAGGGAGCAGAGGATGAAAAATCTTGAGGAGGCCTTGAAAAAAATTTGGTACCACCTTTCCAGACACTGGGAGGTCAACATTCTCTGGACGTGTTTCTGAGGCATCGTTCAGCCAAAGGAGGAGCGATGGAGAAGGCGGCTGGCTGACCGATGCCTTTAAACAGTTCTTTAGTCCTCAGCAGCACCCATGGCTGTTAGGTTTAAGCAAACATTGGCATCGTCTCCATCATATGGTGTGAATTATCTAGGTGCCAGAGCAGACTTGGAGACCTTTCCAGCTGAGCATCCACTGGCTTACTGGGTCTTGAGGATTGACCACTGGCTAGAACTTGCTCAATGTGCAATGGAGCTACTGGACTGTCCTGCTTCCAGCATGCTTTCCGAACGGACGTTCAGTGCCGCTGGAGGTTTTGTGATGGACAAAAGAGTGCGTCTTTCCACAGACTCTGTTGACCAGCTGACTTTTATCAAAATGAACCAGTCCTGGATCAACAAGAGCTATCAAGCCCCTGATGCTGATGTAACTGATTGAATTTGCTAGGGGTTTGCCATCCCTTGAAGACTGCATATGCTGCCTATCCTATTCCTCTACCTTGAATCTGCTAGCTTCCAACAATGTTTTTGGTTTAGGTCACTTCCAACCCCTAAGGCCTAATTTTTCTGCACTTGTATGACAGGTGCATATATTTAAATGTCGTATGTCATTTTTAACAGCAGGCCCTGTCCCTGTGCCCTGCCAAATGTGAGGGGTTACGGTGTTCAGGCACCAACAAGACCAAAGGTCCAATATTTTTGCACCTGTATGACAAGTACATGCAATTTCAAATTTGTATGGAATTCTTACCAGCAGGTTCCGTTCCTACACCCAGCAAGAGTAACTGCGAGGGCTTGGTTACGGTGTTCGGGCACCACCAACAGCAAATGCCTAATTTTTGGCACCTGTATAGTACATGCAATTTCAAATTTGTATGGAATTTTTAGCAGCAGGGCCTGTCCCTGTGCCCAGCAAGAGTAACTGTGAGGGGCTGGGGTGTTCAGGCACCACCAACAACCAAGGCCCAATTTTTCTGCACCTGTATGACAAATAGGGATCGACCGATTATCGGCAACAGCGATATATCGGGGGCCAAAATGCACTTTCCCCAATATATCGGAATCGGCCCCTGAGGTTACCGATATTGCCAATATTTAGAGAAAGTGCTTGTACCGGGGTGATGCCTGCAGGTAGAGGCATCACCCCGGTACCGGTGTCCATAGCCAACGCTCGACTGACTTGTAATGACAACCGATGCGGTTTAAAAGCAGCTCGGCTGTCATTACAAGGAGCGAGAGGGGACGTCTCCCCCCCCTCCTGCCGCCTTCCGCTGCTCGCCTGGGTCTCCCATCCCACCGGGAGACCCAGGCATCCTACCTCCACCGCCACCGCCGCAAAGAGAAAACCTGGGTCTCCATGTAAAAAACCCGGAAGTGATATCATGACATCACTTGGCGCCAAATTAAAAAAACTGACAGCATTCAAAACAGCCAAACTTGGCATTTTGAATGCTTTTCGGTGCCGTGGAGGGGTTTGGGGTCTTTTAGACCCCCAGATCCCTCCACAAGGAGTACCTTTAGAAAAAATATATATATATTTCATATATGTATATACGATACCGATATCCGATGACCAAAATATCGGTATTGGCATTAAAAAAACGATATTGGGCAATCACTAAAGACAAGTACATGCGATTTCAAAATTTGTATGGAATTTTTAGCAGCAGGGCTCGTTCCTGCACCCAGCAAGAGTAACTACGAGGGGTTACGGTGTTCAGGCACCACCAACAACCAAGGCCCAATTCTTCTGCACCTGTATGACAAGTACATGCAATTTGAAATTTGTATTTATATTTGTATATGACATTTTTCACTTTACATTTTTGTACTTTACAGGCACATTCAGAAGACCCCCCAGGCATGATATTTGAAGGAATTTTTCATTTTTATAGTTTCAGTTTCAGCCTCATTAAAATCAGTAAATCACTGCTCCTTTAAAAACGATCGTTTTTAAAAACTTTTTTTTATTGCTAAATGTTCCCCAGGTCAGTACCCAGACTCCCATACACTTTTTTGGGGCAATAACTTGCATTTAAGCCTTCAAAATGAGGCCGTTTGATTTTCGAGGTTTGAGTCTCATAGACTTCGATGGGGTTAATTTATTCAAACAAACTTTTCCTCTCTTCGCAGTGTTCTGGTGCGAACCGAACCAGGGCATGTTCGGCTCATCACTAATCATCATCAGTCTTCAGCAGACTTGAAGGTATGGGTCATTGAAGCCATGCCCAAGAGCCTTCCCCCAGCCGAGAGGTTTAAACGCCTCTCTGCTCGTGAATCCTTTTCAATCTATTGTTTAGATTCCCTGGTGGTTTAAACAAAGAAATAGAGGTAAATTAGCTGACTTGGTGCAATCATAAGAAGCTAAAATTAGCCATAACCTTCTATGCATTATTTCATGTTGAGAAACTACTGATCATTATTGCACTACTTGTCACATAAGCTCTGGTCTAATTTTTTGTTTATCCTTGTTAAAACATTTCAGAGCGCACATTGGCAAATTTATACCCTCATGAGTAGAACCTACAAAGGAAACTTCACTGTGTATAGTAACCAGTAAAACGAAAAGATAGTTTTACCGCTTGCCGACCGCCGCAAGTACATTTACTGCGGCAGTCAGCCCCTCCTGGGCAAAGCGACGTAATACTACGTCGCTCACCCAGGAGCCTGTAGTGGGTGAGCGCGCGCTGCCGGAGGCGCACTCCCGCCCCCGCTCGTTCATGGCCATCCCCGCGCGAGTGACCGGCGGCTCCAATGTCCGCCGGCCACTCGCGATCTCCCGCTGGAGAGGGAGAAAGGCAGGCGGCTAATGTAAACAAAGCCGCCTGTCATTCTCCCTGGTGTAACAGCAGAGACTATACGATCCTGCTATGTAGGGTCGTATGTCTCTGTGGTTATATCAAAAGCCACGCCCCTTAACAGCTAGAAGCATGCCCCTAGGGACACACTTAAACCCTGGATCTCTAATAAAGTTAACCCCTTCCCTGCCAGTGTCATTTTTACAGTAACAGTGCATATGTATAGCACTGATTACTGTAGTAATGTCACTGGTACCTCCAAAAGTGTCAAAAATGTTAGTCAGGGGTCCAATCTGTCCGCCGCAATGTCGCAATCCCGCCAAAAAAAACGCAGATCGCCGCCATTACTAGTTAAAAAAAAAACAATAAAAATGACATAGATCTTTCCCTTAGTTAGTAAACGCAATAACTTTTGCGTAAACCAATCAAAATACGCTTATTGCGATTTTTTTACCAAAAATATGTAGTAGAAAACAAATTGGACTAAAATGTTAAAAAATTTAGATTTTTACATTTTTTTTTGGGGGGGGGGGATTTCATATAAAAAAAATTGAAAAAAAATGACACTCTTTTTTTGTTTATAGCGCAAAAAATAAAAATCGCACATGTGATCAAACACCACCAAAAGAAAGCTCTATTTGTGGGAAAAAAAGTACGTCAATTTAATTTGGGTATGGCGTCGCACGACCGCGCAATTGTCCGCTAAATTCACGCAGTCCCGAATCGCAAAATAGGCCCTGGTCTTTGAGCAGCCAAATTCTCCGGGGCATAAGTGGTTAAGTGGCTTTTGCTAGAAAATGAGAGCATTCAACCAGTTTTAATGCATTGATTGTATTAGCTATTTACAAAGCAATCAGGCTATAGTTCAAAATGAAGACCTAAACCAGTATTTTCAATGAATCACTATCTATTTGCTCTGCTACTCAGGCGGCTGTGAAGCAATCCTGCTGCCTTGCTATCATTGTAGTCACCACCATTGACACCAGTCCCAAAAGATTTAAGTGCTGTTTGCTCTGCCTCTGAAAGAGCAAACAGTTTAAGGATACAGAACAGTGTTGGGTAGAAGGAAGCCTACAGAAAGTATTTGAGCACTGCAACAATATGTTTACCCTCTAACCACATTACTCAGAAAACTCTTCAAACAAGTCTCTGGGCTTTGTTTGAGCATTTAAACCCTTTAATTGGTTTAACCTCTCTTTAATATTTGTTTGCTTTGTAATCAAGAATTTTGAGCGAACAAAGGGATATCGCAAAGTTACAGTGGGTACGGAAAGTATTCAGACCCCCTAAAATTTTTCACTCTTTGTTATATTGCAGCCATTTGCTAAAATCATTTAAGTTCATTCTTCTTCCTCATGAATGTACACATAGCACCCCATACTGACAGAAAAACACAGAATTGTTGACATTGTTGCAGATTTATTAAAAAAGAAAAACTGAAATATCACATGGTCCTAAGTATTCAGACCCTTTGCTCAGTATTTAGTAGAAGCCCCCTTTTGATCTAATACAGCCAGGAGTCTTTTTGGGAAAGATGCAACAAGTCTTTCACACCTGGATTTGGGGATCCTCTGCCATTCCTCCTTGCAGATCCTCTCCAGTTCTGTCAGGTTGGATGGTAAACGTTGGTGGACAGCCATTTTTAGGTCTCTCCAGAGATGCTCAATTGGGTTTAAGTCAGGGCTCTGGCTGGGCCATTCAAGAACAGTCACGGAGTTGTTGTGAAGCCACTCCTTCGTTATTTTAGCTGTGTGCTTAGGGTCATTGTCTTGTTGGAAGGTAAACCTTCGGCACAGTCTGAGGTCCAGAGCACTCTGGAGAAGGTTTTTGTCCAGGATATCCCTGTACTTGGCCGCATTCATCTTTCCCTCAATTGCAACCAGTCGTCCTGTCCCTGCAGCTGAAAACACCCCCACAGCATGATGCTGCCACCACCATGCTTCACTGTTGGGACTGTATTGGACAGGTGATGAGCAGTGCCTGGTTTTCTCCACACATACCGCTTAGAATTAAGGCCAAAAAGTTCTATTTTGGTCTCATCAGACCAGAGAATCTTATTTCTCACCATCTTGGAGTCCTTCAGGTGTTTTTTAGCAAACTCCATGCGGGCTTTCATGTGTCTCCACACTGAGGAGAGGCTTCCGTCAGGCCACTCTGCCATAAAGCCCCGACTGGTGGAGGGCTGCAGTGATGGTTGACTTTCTACAACTTTCTCCCATCTCCTGACTGCATCTCTGGAGCTCAGCCACAGTGATCTTTGGGTTCTTCTTTACCTCTCTCACTAAGGCTCTTCTCCCCCTATAGCTCAGTTTGGCCGGACGGCCAGCTCTAGGAAGGGTTCTGGTCATCCCAAACGTCTTCCATTTGAAGATTATGGAGGCCACTGTGCTCTTAGGAACCTTAAGTGCAGCAGAAATCTTTTTGTAACCTTGGCCAGATCTTCGCCTTGACACAATTCTGTCTCTGAGCTCTTCAGGCAGTTCCTTTGACCTCATGATTCTCATTTGCTCTGACATGCATTGTGATCTGGAAGGTCTTATATAGACAGGTGTGTGGCTTTCCTAATCAAGTCCAATCAGTATAATCAAACACAGCTGGACTCAAATGAAGGTGTAGAACCATCTCAAGGATGATCAGAAGAAATGGAAAGCACCTGAGTTAAATATATGAGTGTCACAGCAAAGGGTCTGAATACTTAGGACCATGTGATATTTCAGTTTTTCTTTTTTAATAAATCTGCAACAATGTCAACAATTCTGTGTTTTTTTGTCAGTATGGGGTGCTATGTGTACATTTATGAGGAAGAAGAATGAACTTAAATGATTTTAGCAAATGGCTGCAATATAACAAAGAGTGAAAAATTTAAGGGGGTCTGAATACTTTCCGTACCCACTGTATATACCTAGACAAGAAATCAAATCTGAACAAAAATTACCTACAAGGTTGTTTTATGCAAAACATTCTGTTTGTTAGGTTTTTTTTTATTAATATGTGTTCCATAGGTGCTTGTATTAAAGGTTTAATAGGTATACTCATAAACTGATGATTTTCTGTCTTATACAAACTATCCAGTAGTTTCAAAGGGTATGTAAACCCTAGCAACTAACTTCTCTTTTTTAACCCTTTTGGGTTGTTATACCATTGAAAGTATTTTAATATATTTATTTAATACTCAATCCATTTGGTCTGAACCTTGGCTGTTCCGTATTCTGCAAATGGGTGAACTAAATGGGAGTTTAACCTGCCTGCTTCACCTCTGACTACAGAGGAAAGTCTTACATTTTACTCAAGGTATATTTACTGATGCTTAAAATGATAGCTTCCTTCTCAGGGATTTTGGTTACTAGGAAGCCATAGGCCGTCTGTGCCCTGGCAATCAGTGAAGCATCCCCAGCAACATTCATCTGCCAACTGGGAGATTCCCAGCCAGCAGTTGATTTAAAACAAAAAGGGTGGGAATGCTGAATATATACGGCTATGGTCATTTTTGGTCAGTGACATCATCCAGCATTTCTGGCCCCAGGATCTGTCAGTTGTGGCCAAGAGTGTGACGAGGGAGCATAAGAGTCAATGTTTTTGTTTCAGAGGGCATCTTTCAGTGTGATTGATGATCAATCTACCTCACTGGACGATGTGATTGTTGCTGAATTTACACAGTAAATCCTTTTTGGTGTTGGGAGGTTAAAAAAGGACTTGTCAAACATGTGTGTTTGTTTTCATTGTCATTTTTTTCTTACGTTCTGTATACCCCTTACTCATTCATGTGGGGGGGCCAGATATCTGGGGGTTCCATTATCTTAAAAGGCATATCCACATTCCAATAAGCCCTCCCCTACTGTCTCTCATATTCACAGGCCAGGTTGTGGGGAAGAGGTTCTTGTCCCTATCACATGGGCTAATGGTGCCTTGCCAGGGTTACCCTAAGAAGGTATTCTCCCCATGTTTAAACCCCACAAAGTTTTTATTTTCTGTTTGAATGGGGTTCCCCCTTAAAATGCAAGGTCTTCAAAAAAATAAAAAATAAAACAGCGGTGTGTCCTGCAATGTCAATACCTAATCCCTATCCTTGATAAGGGTTCCTTTCAGGTCTGTTATGACATTTAAAAGGAAATCCCATGCAAATGAAAACAAGAAACATATTGCGGGTCCCCCCAAAATCCACAGCAGACACTGATCCAAGCATGCATCCTGGCTATCAAGAAAAAGTGGAAGGTAGTCACATCCTTAATCATACCAGGCCACATGCCCTCAATATTGGGAGGGTACAGTACATTGATGGGGGGAACCCCTGGCATAGCATCTTGTCCCCATGTTGATGAGCTGAAGAGATTCTTTCCTACAACTTTGGTTGGCGGCTGGTTGTGGGGTCTGCAGGTAGGACTTATCAGAATATGAAGGCCCTCTTTATTGAGGCTAAGGTGGGTGGTAAAATGTACCTGTTTAGTCAGACCTGTCACCCTGGAGCTCTAGGTCCCAGATTTTGTACAGCTATCACCCCCTCCATCCCCCCATTCCCAGTTCACATTTCTCCTCTCCCCACTCACCACAGTGTTTTGCCTTCTGTCCTCCCTCACAGCTCCACCCTCCATGTATTTCCAGCGCTGTTAGGGTCAAACACTGTCTGAGTGCCGGCTGTGCCCTGGTCTCCCTAGGGGATCAGAGCTCTCTTCCTCACATCCCCCTGCTAGAACTCCACTCCATTCCCAGCTGAGCTCAGCCTGCAGATCCGCCCTACAAGTGGCAGCAGCAAGAGGAGGGAAGAGAGCCAGGACAAAGAGCAGCCAGTTGGACATGCAGCATCACTGCCGGGCATCGGCTCAGGTAGTGGGAGAACAGGCAGCATTGTGCACTCCGTGCTGCGCCCAGTCACTTGCTCAATATAAACGTATTTGTTTATCTGGAATCTTCTATCAAATGTATTGTGCCATCAGCTTATTTTCGGGGTGCAAGGCAGGAAGTATAGTCATGGAATCAGCATGCAGGGGAGCACATTAGAAGAACATAAGCATGGGGGAGCTAGAGTGGTGGAATAGTCATGTAGAGGGAGCTACAGCAGTGAAGCAGGGGGGTACAGCTGGCAAGTAGTTTTGCAGGTACAGCGGGGAACAGGTGTGCAGGGGGGTACATTGGGGAACTGGCAATCAGGGGGTACAGTGGGGAATGGGGGTGCAGGGGGTACAGTGGGAAAGAGGTGTGCAAGGGAGCTGAAGTGACAAACATGCATTTAGGGGGGTACAGTAGGAAACAGGGGTGCAGGAGAGGTACAGTGAGGAATAGGTATGAAGGGGGGTAAGGTGGGAAACAGGTGTTCAGGGGGATGCACAGGTATGTGGGAGGTACAGTGGGGAACTGGTGTGCAGAGGGATATAGTGGGGAACAGAACCCCAATCAATAGGAACTTCAACACAATAAGTCAAAAGGAAGGGGTGAGACTTTTTTTTTTTTTTTCAGGAGTGATCCAGCTGTAGGGGTCAGCCAAGGGACCTTGCACCAACCACAGACTTTTATTAGAAGTGAGGACAGTTAGCAGCAGTGAGAGACATATCCAGGAGGTTTGAGCTGCCTTAGGCTGCCAGGATGGGGGGGGGGGGGGCAGTTGGTAAAATGCACCTTCACCTAAGTAGACAAAAATCCTTGCACTGGCCCTGCATGTGAATGAGTAAGGGGTATATCCCATCCAGGGCCATTACTAAATAAACAAGGGTAATACAATTTCCATCAAATAAAGGAACCCCTAATTATTTAAGAGCAAATTTTGGGCAAAATACAGGAATACTTAAAAAAGCTTTAAGGCCCAAATAAGATCCAAATATGGACCTGACCATATTTGGTCAGTGGGTCAGTGGGTAAGTGGGTCTGAAGCTGTCATTTGAAGCTAGCAGTTCTCGGGCGTGAATATTAGAGCAGGTCAATGCGTTTTCCTTTTTTGCCAGGCCGGTTGTTCCTCATGGTTGACATGGATCCACATCTTTGGACGACATAATCAACAATGGATTTACATTGTAGGACTTTTTTGAGTTAAATAATGGTCTATGTGACACGTGAGTGTTTTACCATCAAACACCTTTCTCAAAGTGTCAGTGTGTTTATTTACATTTTTACTTTTCATGTGAATGAGTAACTAGGGGTGCTCCCTTTCTCATTCACCTGGGGAAGGGCTGGTATCTGGGTCCAGGTTTGTGGGAAAGAGTCCTTTGTCCTCTTTTGTCAACATTAACCCTCCTTATGTTCAGGGCATGAAGTCTTTGTTTGGGACGAAGTGCACTCTTGCTGTCAACTCCTTTTCTGGCCTGCCAGGTTGCATCTCTGGATTGGGGTCTGGTACTGTTATATGGGGGAACCCCACTTTTCATGATGCAGGGTCCCCCTTTAATATCCATATCAGGCCCTCATCAAGGACTAAGTTCTAATAATAGATTTGGGGGAATGCCATGTTGTTTTGTATTTTTTGTCTTTTTTTTCTATGGCTCTCCTTCCAAGCAGCACACCTATAGGATGTGTGGGTCCCCATGATGAGGATCTGGAATAGATTTTGATGGGGGGAACATGCTGTTTTAAAAAAAAAAAAGTCAGTAGCAACATATAACTTACAGTAAATTGCATTTTTTTTCTTTCACAAAATGTTAGTTTTGATGTGTCACTTTACAACCAGGTTTAGGATGCCCCCCTAACAGCTTATTTGATGGAATTTAGTAGGGCGGCACAGTGGTGTAGTGGTTAGCACTTTCACATAACAGCAAGAGGGTCACTGGTTTGAATCCCAACCACGACACTACCTACCTGGAGTTTGCATGTTCTCCCTGTGCCTGCGTGGGTTTCCTCCAGGTACTCCGGTTTCCCCCTACACTCCAAACACATGCTGGTAGGTTAATTGGATCATGTATAAAAAAAAAAAAAAAAAAGCTCCTTGAGGGCAGGGATTGATGTGAATGTACAATGTATATGTAAAGTGCTGCATAAATTGACAGCACTATATAAGTACCTGAAATTAATAAATATTTAATGTTCAATGTAAAGCACTATTAAAATAAGCTGCGCCTCTCTGAAAAAAATTTAAAAACTGCTCCTTAGTCCTGAAAATGGTCAAAAAGAAATATTTCGCTCCCATTGACTTCAGTGGGGTTCAAATTACCATTCTAAATAAGGAGCAGGTTGATGAACATCTCGCGTAAAGCTAGGTATTTTCGGTTTATTATTAATCATGTCAGAAATTCAGAGCTGTCCTGTGTCTTGTGCACTTAGCCTGTGTTATTTCAGTGAATCTAATTGTCCCCCCAAGTTGCTATTTTAGTCCAGAAAATACTGTGTGTTGTCAGCTCACTAAAGGCAATGACATTGCATTTCTAACAGGATCAACAAAAACAAAAGAGATTGGCCCACGAGACTTTGAATGAGGTAGGTGCTAGTGGCTGGAAATAAAATACTGAGGTAGGTAGGTAATAGAGTAGACTTTTATTGCGATATATAAAAACATTATACAAGTGATGAATGGTATCATACACTAGTTTGCATATTGAAGTAGCCCACTGGCTAAAGTGTAAACAATATACAGCGCAAATAATGATATATCACATATAGGTATACATCTTGTAATACAGCTTGGTTTCAAAGGTAACCTTAATAACATATTGTAATTCCATAATGATAGAGTATACTGCATCCTGAGCTGACGCGTTTCGCAAGCTATGTGCTCGCTTCTTCAGAGATAAATGCATTTAGGGTATATCTATAAGGGAACACATGTTGGAGTAAAAAATGTTGATAATAGGATAAAAAATACCTGAAAAAGGTTCAATAGAATGGTAGGGACTCAGAGGAGTGTTGAATACTCACAGATAGATGAAGCTAGGATGGGGAAATACACTTCTGTGTGGCAGTAGTAGCATATGTCTGACCCAGGAGCTGAAGGGTCCCAACTAGATGCAAGCCGAAAAAGGGGGGGGCCCATGGCAAGGAGGTGACAGGTGGTGAAATAAAGGGATGCAGCTTCAAGAGTCTGCCATAAATAAGAATGATGTGGTCAGAGTATAAAGTAGTGTTATCATATATAAAGATAACAGAGTAATGTGAAGGTATAGGCAGAACTGGTGTGAAAGTAATAAGGGTGACATAGACCAAGGTGAAAACAAGGAAAGGAAATGGAATGAAAAAGGGAAGTAAAGTGAACCAAGCACCAAAATGCTCCAAAGGTGTGGAATATAAATGCTCCAAATGCGTGGAATGGGTGTGGAATATAAAAACAATGTAAAACTAAGTAAATTGGTGCAGGCCATATGGAGGAATATGGTGCTGGAAAGGGGTGTGCAAGTGGGAAATAAAGGAGGGGAAATAACCCAGTGACCAATCTTACCATGTGGATCCAAAGTCAGCAGCATACATAGGACCCTAGCGTCATGCAGCGGGCAGCCAACGGATCAACCAGAGGTTCAGCAGGAACTGGTCGAGATTCGATCCATCTATGGACAGGTTGGTTGCACTTAAGTCAATCCATCGATCAACTTCAGTACAACCAGCCTGTCAGATATTTTGCATGTGATTACTGCCGGTGGTTATAGCTGCCATCAGTGATCATTGTGTTCTGTTGGTAGGGAATGCTGCCTGGGTCCCCCCACTGGCAGTTCACAATAGTACTGCAGGAGATATTCCCCCATCAACACTGACTGTGTTGAGGGTGGAATCCAACGATTTTTCTTCCTGCAACACATGATTGCAGTTAAGAAAATGTCATTGTCTATGGCTTGTGTAGTGCTTAGTACCAAAGGAGCCGCTGGAATTTTGCCCAGGTACTTCTTCTGTGGATTGCCCCACCGCCAGGCACATGATCTTAGCCACAATTTTACTTAATAACCAGTCTAGGGGTGTTGTTTTTTTTTTTTTTTGGAGAGTTTGGATAGGGTTGAGGGAAATGAGTGGGATACTCCAAAAACAGAACTATGTATAGGTTAAGAACAGTGAACTCCTTTCTGTAAAGCTGAAGCAGAAGTCCTTGCATATAGCAAACTGTGGACTTGGCTTGGGGTAGAAACAGTTAAATGAACATCTGAAGCAAAAGTCCTTCCATAAAGCAAACTGTGGACTTGGCTTGTAATAGAAACAGTGTCTTCCTTTAAAGCAACAAGAGCAGAGTCCCTTCACATAGAATCAGATAGACTGGGCTATTTAGGACCCCAGCCAATATTCCATTTAAACAAATGCACAGCTGACTCTCTAGCACAATAGGGGGGGTAGTAAAACAAAAGTCTCTATGATCTCCCACAGCAGTCTGTTCTCACAAAATGTCCAGGGACAGTTGGTTTCCTCTTTCCAACCTCCAAGTTACACTTTACTCCAGTGATAGCAGACTAGATCTTCAGTAGACAGCCCCTCAGTCTGCTCTCTGTAGCTTCAGAGTCCAGGCCCTCAGGTCCCCCACCTGAGACCTCACAAACAACAACCACATGGCAGCATTGCTTGGGAGTGGAGCAGCCTTCCAGGCTGGACCGAAGCTCTGCAGGCAAAGACCCAGAAGCTTAGACTCTAAGGCTGGCCATACACTATACAATTTTCTTGTTCAACTTTCCTTTAGATTTACCAAAACCATGTAATATAGGGTCAAACCTAAACACTTTCAATTTGTATGCAGTCAGGCAGGCCCTTGCACTACATAGTTTAAGGTAAATCTAAAGGAAATTGAATAAGAAAATTGTATAGTGTATGGCCAGCCTAAGACTCTATTTTAGCAGTTTCCAAGTAGTCTTCAGGGTCCTGCTCCCTGAGATGGGCTAGAGCTACATAATCATACTGCAATCTGCATAACTCCACACCTATGTTCCAGAAAGCAAAGGGTATAAACAGTCTAGCAACAGCTGAGAACACTGAACTGACCTAATTAATCAGCTGCACTGGTTACAGTGAGCTAAACTAAATTTATCTAGCACAATTGTTACAGTCACATTGATTACAGTGAGGCAAGCTAAATTTACCTAGCAAAAGCACTAGACATGTACAGAACAGAAAAAAAAGTTTTCTTTTTAATAGATGTGTTATGTTACTAACTTTGTTTCATTGATTTGTTTTGAAATTCATTTAGTTTAATTTTGTTTCTTTTTCTTTGGTTTATTTTCTAACAAGAATAACTGGCTGTTAAGGAGCAGGCTGGGAAGCTGGGCGCCGTGTCCTTTAACTACTTGCCGGCCGCCCGCCGTCAATTGACTGCGGAGCGGTGCGACCATTGTCCTGGGAAGACGTCATATGACGTGATCCCAGGAAACAGGGCAGGCGCGCGATCGCGTGCGCGCCACCCTGCACTGCCGGTGTCGGGGTGTCCGTAGGAACACAGCTGTCACCGGCGGTAGTAAACAGTCACTGACAGTGACTGTTTACTATGTGATCGGCTGTGAATCCATTCACAGCCGATCACAAAATGTAAACAAAGAGCAGTAACTCACTGTTACTAGCTCTTCTCTCCTCATACAGTTTCCAGTATGAGGGGAGCAGAGCTAGAAATAGTGAGTTACTGCTCTGTGTACCTTGTCACAAAGTAAAATCACACAAATAAAGGTCCCCACACAGTCCTCAGCCCCCCCCAATGTCACCTGTCACCCAACAGTCACCTCATCAGTGCCCAGAAATTGACACCCATAACGTTCACATGTGAGCGCAGCGATCGCGGGCAGAATCACCGCGATTCTGCCCGCGATCCGGAAATCGTTGCAAATTGCGGGACGCCTGTGCGTTGCCCGTTTTTTGCAATAGCACCCCAAACGCTATGCGATGTTGCCGCCATTTCCGCCTGCCGAATCGCGGTAACATCGCGCAAACATCGCATGACACCCAAAAAAGGTACAAGAGTTTCTTTGGGGCGTCATGCATTGTTTGCGTGATGTTACCTCGATTCGGCAGGCGGAAATCGCAGCAACATCGCACAGCGTTTGGGGTGCTATTGCAAATCACAAGCAACGCACAGGCGTCCAGCGATTTGCAATGATTTCTGGATCGCGGGCAGAATCGCAGTGATTCTGCCTGCGATCGCTACGCTCACATGTGAACGTAGCCTAAAGTTCACCGGTCACCAGAGACTGCCATCAGTACCGCCGTGCACCATCGCCCGTCACCTGTCACCCATCAGTGACTATCGCCCGTCACCTGTCACCCCATCAATCACCGTCACCTGTCACCCCATCAGTCATCGTCACCTGTCACCCCATCAGTCATCGTCATCTGTCACCCTATCAATCATCGTTACTTGTCACCCCATCAGTGATCGTCACTTGTCACCCCATCAGTGATCGTCACTTGTCACCCCATCAATTATCGTCACTTGACACCCCATCGGTGATCGTCACTTGTCACCCCATCAATCATTGTCACATGTCACCCCGTCAGTGATTGTCATCTGTCACCCCATCAATCATCGTCACTTGTCACCTCATCAATCATCGTCACCTGTCACCTCATCAATCATCACCTGTCACCTCATCAATCATCGTCACCTGTCACCCCATCAGTCATCGTCACCTGTCACCCCATCAGTCATCGTCACCTGTCACCCCATCAGTCATCGTCACCTGTTTGCCATATACATGCAATCACTTACTGACTGCCTAACGACTATATGCGTCGGCCATTAAAAGCTAAATACTGGGGTTATGGCAGCAGATAGCCCCCATAACCCCGGTAATTTTTGAAACAGCGGGCCGTCGGCTTTCAGTTAAGGGTGGTCCCAGTGGCGGATTTGCCGCGGAATTACCCTTACGGTGCAGGGGAAGAGGTGCCCCCCCCCCTCCTGCCGCGTCCCAGACGTTTTCCCAGCTTACCGGACCCGCCGGCAGCGGGGAAAACTATCCGGTCCCGGATCCTCAGAGACAGGAAGTCGAGTGAGGGCAAGATGGCCTTCACTCGACTCTATGGTCTTGGAGGACCGGAGCTACGTCAAAAGACGTTGCCTAGCAACCGGTTTAAAGGGCCGCTTTTTTTTTTTTTCTTTTTTTTTTTTCCTCTTTCAACAATTTATTTATTTTTTTCTTTTTTAGTGTAGTTGTGAGGTGTGAGGTCTTTTTGACCCCAGATCTCACAGTAAAGAGGACCTGTCATGCCTATTTCTATTACAAGGGATGTTTACATTCCTTGTAATAGGAATAAAAATGATCAAAACATTTTTTTTTTTAAACTGTGTAAAAATAAAAAAATAATAAATAAAATAAATAGGAAAAAAAAAATGAAAGCGCCCTGTCCCCGTTAGCTCGCGCGCAGAAGCAAACGCATACGCAAGTCCCGCCCACATATGTAAACGGTGTTCAAACCATACATGTGAGGTATCGCCGCGATCGTTAGAGCGAGAGCAATAATTTGAGACCTCCTCTGTAACTCTAAGCTAGTAACCTGCAGAAATTTTTAAAATGTTGCCTATGGGGATTTTTAAGTACCAATGTTTGGCGCCATTCTGTGAGCATGCGCAATTTTGAAGCATCACATGTTGGGTATCTAATTACTCGGCGTAACATTATCTTTCACATTATGGAAAAAATGGGCTAAATTTACTGTTTTCTTATTTTTTAGTTCAAAAAAGTGAATTTTTTTCAAAAAAATTGCATTTGGAAGACTGCTGCGCAAATATGGTGTGATAAAAAATATTGCAACAATCTCCATTTTATTCTCTAGGGTCTCTGCTAAAAAAATATATATAATGTTTGGGGGTTCCAAGTAGTTTTCTAGCAAAAAAAATGATTTTAGCTTGTAAACACCAAGTGTCAAAAATAGGCCCAGTCTTAAAGTGGATAAATGGACAACTTTGTGTAAAGCGCTACTTGGATTTTAGGCCTATGTATGTGGCCAGGCTGTGAAAAAGTGTTACACATGTGGTATCGCCATACTCAGGAGGAATAGCAGAATGTATTTTGGGGTGCAATTTTTGCTATGTACATGCTATGTGTTAGAAATATTGCATAAATGGACAGCTTTGTGTAAAAAAAAATGTGTTTTCATTTTCTTTCCACATTTTCCAAAAACTTGTGGAAAAAAATGACATATTCAAAAGACTCATTATGCCTCAAAAATTATACGTTGGGCTGTTGGCTTTCCAAAATGGGGTCATTTTATGGTGGTTTCCATTGTCCTGGTGCTCCAGGGCCTTCAAAAGTGCGATAGGTTGTCAGGAAATTATATGTGTAATTTGTGCTCCTAGAATGCCGGACGCTGCTACTTGGATGTTAGGCCTCTGTATGTGGCCAGGCTGTGAAAAAGTCTCACACATGTGGTATCGCCATACTCAGGAGGAGTAGTAGAATGTGTTTTGGGTTGTAGTTGCAAGTATACATGTGCTGTGTGAGAGAAATACCCTGTTAATACGGCAATTTGTAAAAAAAATAAAAATAAAAAATAAAAATCTTCATTTTGCAAAGCATTGTGGGAAAAAATTACAACTTCAAAAAACTCACCATGCCCCTTATTAAATACCTTGGAATGTCTACTTTCCAAAAAGGGGTCATTTGGGGGGTATTTGTACTTTCCTGACTTTTTAGTGTCTCAAGAAATGAGATAGGCCTTCAGTACATCAGGTGTGATCAAGTGTGATCAATTTTCAATGATTCGCACCATAGCTTGTGGACTCTATAACTTTCACAAAGACCAAATAATATACACTTACTTGGGTTATTTTTACCAAAGATAAGTAGCAGTATAAATTTTGGCCAAAATTTGTGAAGAAAAATTACTAATTTGCAAAATTTTATGACAGAAACAAAGAAAAATGCGTTTTTTCACAATATTTTCAGTCTTTTTTTATTTATAGCACAAAAAATAAAAAACCCAGTATTGATCAAATACCATCAAAAGAAAGCTCTATTTGTGTGAAAAAAAGGACACAATTTTTGTATGGGTACAGTGTTGCATGACTGAGTAATTCTCAGTCAAAGTGTGAGAGCGCTGAAAGCTGAAAATCGGTCTGGGCAGGAAGGGGGTGAAAGTGCACTGTAGGCAAGTGGTTAAGTGGATGTAAACCCTCAAGTATATGCAGTGAAGTGAACAGTCTCAGAGGATACACAGATATGAGACAAATCTCCCTACATAAGTTTTACATGTACTGTATATCTGCTGTCTTTAGCGTTCTCTATACTTTAGAAAGTGCACATTGTGTTACAAAGTTTTCTTCCTGTTTCAGCAGTGGGAGGGGAGTCTAGGCATACACTGTGTGTGAGCTGTTTGGAAGAAGGGCACCCCCCCCCCCCTCCACATAGGTAGAGGAACAAAGAAACTTGCAGAGCTGTGCTGTAAATAGGTAAGCTCTCTGCTTAACTATATTTAGCACCCTACCCGAGACAAATTTCCTGCTGCTTTTATCTCCTGTGTCGGAGAACTTGTCAGAAGTTATCATGCTGATAACAGAGGGACAGAGCTGCAGAAAGACACAGGACTTAGGGCTTTGGAGAGAGATAGGTAAACATCCATTTTTACAACCATTGGCTTCTGCTGACAGCTGAATGTAAACAGAATTGGTGGCAAATAAAAAAAATCAGGGTGGGGTCCCCTCCCAAACCATGCCAAGCCCTTTGGGTTTGGTATGGATTTTAAGGGGAACCCAATGCCAAAATTTAAAAAAATGGTGGAGGGTCCCTGCCAAAATTTATACCTGACCCTTAACTGAGCCAGCAGCCTGGCAGGCCAGGAAAGGGAGGCAAACAAGCGCCCCCTTCTGAACAATTCCAGGGCACATAGCCTCAACATGGGGGGGTGCTCTGTTGCAGGGTCTCTTCCCCACAACCCTGGCCCAGGGGTTGTGGGGGAGCAGGAGGTGACTTTAACAAGGGGGCCCTCAGATCTTGGCCCCCTTATGTGAATAAGTATGGGGTACTATGTAAAAAAAAAGTCAAAGTTAATACAAACACAACACCAATTTTTTACAATTCCTTTATTAATAAAACATAAAAATGTTGACCCAAACAAAAAAAACATTGCCCGCCGAACACGACTGAATGAAAGGTAAACATAGGGACGGGAGTGACGGTGACGTAACTGGATGACCCCTCCCCCTTGTCCAACTCTCATTGGGTGAGTGTCACTATAGGACGGATCACCCAGTGATGTCACCGGTAAACCTGCCCCCATGTTGATCTGTCATTCGAGAATGACATCTGCCCAATGAGAGGTGGACATGGCGGCGGGGTCACCCGGTTAAGTCACTGGGTAACTCCGCCCTATGTTTACCTGTCATTTGGCTGTATCCTTGGACGGGAGCAATCGTGTTCGGCAGGTAACATTTTTTATTTTAGTTTGGGTCTGCGTTTTTATGGGGTTTCTTTTAATAAACAACTTGTCAATAACTGTTGTTGTGTTTTTATTAACCCTTTGAGCACTTTTTCATGAATGAGTACGGGGTATTTCCTTTTTTAACAGGGATAGGGAGGGTAAAAAAGGGGAAGGGGTATGCCTGTATATTAAGAATGTGTGCAAGTGAATATGAGGGACGATATCACTAATGGAGATGGGGAGGAGGTGGAATCTTTATGAGTAGAGATTCAAAGGGAGGAAACCAAGGGGAAAGTAATACTGGGTGTATGCTATAGGTCCCCTAACAAGAAGGAGGAGGGGAGGGGGACCTCCTATTAAAGCTTGGAATAGCAGGGAGGATGGAAAATTTTTATTATAATGGATCTTAATTATCTATTTTTAGACTGGGCAGAAGGAACCGTGCATTCCTCTAAGGCTCGCCATTTCCTAAATGTTTTTCAGGACAATTTCATGGATCAGATGGTAAAAGCACCAACAAGAAGCAATGCATTACTAGACCTACTGATTATGAATAATAGAGACCTGATCGAGGATGTAAAAATACGGGGCAACTTAGCAAACAGTGACCACAGGTCAATTAGTTTCAGTATAAATCACAGAAATAGGAAACGCAAGGGCAATACAAGGACACTGAATTTCAAAAGAGCCAACTTCCCTAAATTGTGATCTTTGCTAGACGATATTAAATGGGATAAGATCCTAGGAACAAAGAGCACAGAGGAAAAATGAGAGTGCTTTAAGAACATACTAAATAAAGGTATTGGCCAGTGCATTTCCAACAGGGAATACATTTAAAAGAGCTAAAATAAACCCTGGGTGGCTAAACTCCAATGTAAAAATGCATATAAAAACAAAAGAAAAGGCCTTCAAAAAATACAAGGCTAAGGGGTCATTGTCAGCATTCCGACATTACAAAGAATGCAATAAAAATGTAAGAGCGCAATCAAGGTGGCTAAGATAGAACATGAAAGGCACATAGTCGAAGAGAGAGTAAAAAAAAAAAAAAAAAAAAGAAATTCTATAAGTAGATAAATAGTAAGAAAGTGAGGCCAGAACATATTGGCCCCATAAAGGATGATGAAGGGAATTTGGCTACAAAGGGCAGACAAAGGTTCTGAATAAATTCTTTTCCTCAGTCTTCACAAAAGAAACGGGGGGGGGGATACAGTAATCTAGACTATTATGGTAATGTTAATAACACGTCACAGGAAGCACCCTCATGGTTAACAGAAGACAGACTCAGAACTAGACTTGAAAAATTTAACATAAATAAGTCACCGGGACCAGATGGCTTTCACCAGAGGGAACTCAGCCAGGTGATAGCCAGACCATTGTTCCTAATTTTTATGGCCAGTCTACTGATGGGAATGGTACCAGCTGTTTGGAGAAAAGCCAAATTGCACCAATATTTAAAAAAAGGCCGAGATATATCCCTGGGAACTATAGGCCGGTTAGCCTAACATCAATAGTTTGCAAGCTATTAGAGGGAATAATAAGGGACTATAGACAAGATTTTAGTAATGAAAATGGTATCATTAGTAGTAATCAGCATGAATTCATGAAGAATCGTTCTTGCCAGAACAATCTATTTACCTTGTATGAAGAAGTGAGCTGCCATCTAGAAAAGGGAAGGCCTGTAGATGTGGTGTATCTGGATTTTATAAAGGCATTTGATACAGTCCCCCACAAAAGTTTACTGTACAAACTAAGGTACATGGGTATGGACCATAGGGTGAGTACCTGGATTGAAAACTGGCTTCAGGGGTGAGTCCAAGGGGTGGTGATAAATGGCCAATACTCAGAATGGTCTGGTGTGGAAAGTGGGATCCCCCCTAGGATTTGTCCTGGGACCAATCCTGTTTAATTCATACATAAACGATCTAGAGGATGGGATAAATAGCTCAATCTCAGTATTTGTGGACGATACTAAGCTAAGCAGGGCAATAACATCAACACAGGATGTGGAAACTAGGGATTGAACGATTATCTTCAAGGCCGATATATCGTGGGCCGATATTGACTTTTGCCGATATATCAGTATCGGCCCCGGGACTGGCCAATATTGCCGATATTCCAAATATTGAGTGATAAGGCTGGAAGTTGCCATTTACCATCAGGTGTTTGTGACTGATTTTATTAATACAATTATTACCAGAAGCGCTCCCTAACTTCCAGCCTTCTCACTGATCTGACTCTGCTCCCAGGAGTCCCCATCGGAGCTGCTGAAGTTATACACAGGCTTTTCATCTATTGGTTGTTTGGACACCCTGTCTCTCTTTGTCTGCAAGAGTACCTGTCAAGTAATAAAAATAAAAAAAAATAAAAATGTTTAAATGTATGGAAATATCGGACAATACCGATATGCATTGGCAAAAATATCGGTATCGGCAACGAAAAACCGATATGGGTCGATCACTAGTGGAAACCTTACAAGAAGACCTGAAAAAAATAACGGGGTGGGCATCTACATGGCAAATGAGGTTTATTGTTGGACAATGTAAGGTAATGCATTTGGGTGCCAAAAATACGACGCACATTACTAGGAAGAGAACCTCCCACTCTACAAGACTCTGGTTCAGCCGCATCTTGAGTATGCCGTCCAGTTCTGGGCACCAGTCCTCAGGAAGGATGTGCTGGAATTGGAGAGTTCAGAGAAGGGTAACAAAGCTAATAAAGGGACTCAAGGACTTCAGCTATAAGGAAAGACTACAAGCATTGAACTTATTCTCTCTCTGGAGAGGAGACACTTGAGAGGGGATCAATGTACAAATACCGTACTGGTGACCCTAGCATTGGGAACAAACTTTTCAGTGAAAGAAAATTTCAAAAGACATGCAGCCATTCACTAAAATTAGAAGAGAAGAGGTTTAACCTTAAACTGACTAAAGGGTTCTTTACCGTCAGAGCGGTAAGGATGTGGAATTCTCTTTCACAAGCAGTGGTATCAGCAGGGAGCAATGATAGTTTCAAAACACTATTAGATAAGCACCTTAATGACCACAACATAAAGAGGTATAAGATGTACTATTGACAGCACACACACTCATCATAGGTTGGACAGGATGGACTGGTGTTTTTTTTCAACCTCACTAACAATGTAACTATGTAACTATATACCACTCATGTTACTTTAACCAGTGGAAATTCATAAACCTGAAAATAACAGCCTTAGCAACGCTAATATGTCCTTATTGTAAACAGTCCGTGTTTTTAGGATCAAACTTTGGTTAGAAAGCTGGTAATAAAAAAATAGAGTCCAAAGGTAGGTCTTCTTCACCGGTGTTTCAATTATTACAGGGCTTATTACCATGCACCTTCACCACACCGCTTGTGCTCCCCCTTTAAGGTAATGGACACTCACCAGATGCACCTTTAAATCATTAACTCAAATTTGATCTCAGCCTCCGCTCCTCCAAGCCCTATCAAATCGGATTGTAAATCCTTCAATCTATAATCGCTTTTTAGGTTGTCACTCCAAGAATTGGTAGTACTTTCTTTCCACCAGCAGGAAATCCCACAAGTATTTAAGAGAAAAAAAATTGCGCTTACACATATAAATCTTTCAAACATCCTATAAAACACATCCATACATCTGACGCATTTCGTTATTACAACTTCTACCGAGGGTCCTTGGTAGGAGTCGTGGTGATGAAACGCGTCAGTTCGTGAGCACGTGGTTACCTTGATGACGGGACGCTGTACACGTTATCTGGAAAACACTGGAGCTTCCATCGACTCCAAACGACCACGGACAAGTGGTGAGAGCGGCACAGTTATACCAGTTGTTTCTTGTGCTGATACGGAGGTTATCTTAGATGTATTTTATAGGATGTTTGAGGGGTGTTTGGGGGAAGTTTATAGAATGTTACACTGATTAAAGTAAAGTAACTTGAGTGGTATATGGTAATCTATTATTCATAGCAGCAGCTGTTTGTTAGGACATTTTTGTGTTTGATTTGAAACAATTTGGGGGAAGTTATTTTAAGATCCCTTAGCGAGAGCGCTGGGTGAGTGGTTGTAGGCTATTAAGCACAGTAATCACTATTTTAGTAACTATGTAACTATTTGTCTGGTGAACACTCCAATTTGCGGGGTGCTTAGCAGAATGATCACCCGCCGAGCACCCTACAATGCACTGCATGCTGCACAGTGAATTCTAGGGCCCTAATTGGATGAAGAAATGCTCATAGTCCCACCTCATACTATACTCCCCTTACATCAGATGTCAAGAGCCACCCTACCCTCCCTTACATCACAGTGCACCCCCCTTACCTTGTGCTTCTGCGGAGAAGAAGCTTGAGGTGGAGTTGGAAAGCAGAAAGTGCAGGGTCTGGAGGAGGTCCAGAGAATGGAGTCAGTTCCCAGAGTCTGCTGAATACTGAAACAAGGGGAGATGGAGACAAGGGGGTGCTGTGGCTGCACAAAGAGGTGCAGAATCTGTAGGAGGAGTTTTATCATCCTTTCTGCTGCCAACGCCTGAGACGTGGGCCAAGACAAGCCCTTCCACGACTGCACAGAGAAGTATATTACAGAGGGGTTCCGTCCTTCTCTCTGCTGCCGACTACTAAGACAAGGTGGGGGCAGAAATGAGAGGGTTACTGCAGCTGCAGAGGAGGTGCAAGGGCCACATGAAATAACCTGGACTTTTGGATTCGGCCCACAGGCCTTGTGTTTGACACATGTGGTGTAGCATGTTAGTGTAGTGTTAGTGTAATGTGAGTATAGTGTAGTGTCAGTGTAGTGCAGTGTTTAACAGCATTATATTACATTTAGTGCTGCATTTTTTTGGGGTTCTTCGTTTCTTTTTTTTGTCCACTGCCTGCTCCCTTTTTGTAAATTGTTAGCTGCAACTTTTTACATAGTTACATAGTTACATAGTTAGTGAGGTTGAAAAAAGACATCAGTCCATCCAGTTCAACCTATGATATGAGTGTGTGTTTGCTTTTAACCATACATTGTGTACCCCTGTATGTTGTGGTCTCTAAGGTGCCCTTCTAATAGTTTTTTGAAACTATCAATGCTCCCTGCTGATACCACTGCTTGTGGAAGAGAATTCCACATCCTTACCACTCTTACAGTGAAGAACCCCTTATGCATTTTAAGGTTAAACCGCCTTTCCTCTAGTTTTAGTGAGTGGCCACGTGTCTTATTGTATCTCCTTTCTCTGAATAGTTTGTTCCTTATGCTAGGGTCGCCAGTACAGTATTTGTACATTGATATCATATCCCCCCTCAATCGTCTCTATTCCAGAGAGAATAGGTTCAGTGCTTGTAGTCTTTCCTCATAGCTGATGTCCTCCATTCCCCTAATTATTTTTGTTGCCCTTCTCTGGACTCTTTCCAATTCCAGCACATCCTTCCTGAGGACCGGTGCCCAGAACTGGACAGCATACTCCAGATGTGGCCGGACCAGAGTCTTGTAGAGCGGGAGAATAATCTCTTTATTTCTGGAGTGAATGCCCTTTTTTATACATCCCAGTATTCTGTTGGCTTTGCTTGCAGCGGCTTGGCATTGCATGCCACTGCCAAGCCTGTTGTCTACCAGTACCCCTAAGTCTTCTTCCATCCTAGACTCACCCAGAGGTTCCCCCCCTAGTGAGTAGCTTGCTTTCTGGTTTCTGGCCCCCAAGTGCATTACCTTACATTTTTCAACATTAAACCTCATCTGCCATGTAGTTGCCCACCCCGTTATTTTGTTCAGGTCCGCTTGTAAGGTTTCCACATCCTGCATAGAAGATATTGGCATTCCTAGTTTAGTATCATCCGCAAATACTGAGATTGTACTAGATATCCCTTCCTCTAGATCATTTATGAATAAATTAAACAGGATTGGTCCCAGGACAGAACCCTGGGGGACCCCACTTTCCACACCTGCCCAATCCGAGTACTCACCATTAATCATCACCCTCTGGACTCTCCCCTGGAGCCAGTTCTCTATCCAGGTACTCACCTTATGGTCCATACCTACCTTCCTTAGTTTGTACAGTAAGCGTTTGTGGGGAACGGTGTCAAAGGCCTTTGCAAAGTCCAGATACACCACATCCACAGGCTTTCCTTTATCTAGGTGGCAGCTCACTTCATCGTAGAAGGTTAATAGATTGGTTTGGCAAGAACAATTTTTCATTAATCCATGCTGATTACTATTAATAATACAGTTTTCATTACTAAAGTCTTGTATGTGGTCCCTTAACATCCCCTCCAAAATCTTGCAGACTACAGATGTTAGGCTGACCGGCCTATAGTTACCCGGGATACATCTCGGCCCCTTTTTAAATATTGGTACCACGTTGACTTTTTTCCAATCAGCTGGCACCATACCCGTCAGTAAACTATCCTTAAAGATCAAGAATAATGGTCTGGCAATCACCTGGCTGAGCTCTTTCAGAACCCTCGGGTGCAAGCCATCCAGTCCCGGTGATTTATTTATGTTAAGTTTCTCTAGTTTAGTTTTAAGTCTGTCTTCTGTTAGCCATGGCGGTATTTCCTGAGGTGTGTTGTTTAGATCGGCCTTACAAGCTAGGTTCGTGTAGCCCCCCGATTCTTTTGTGAAGACTGAAGAGAAGAAATGATTTAACACTTCCGCCTTTTCTCTGTCCTCAGTGGCCATATTTCCTTTGTCATCTTTTATGGGGCCAATGTGTTCTGGCCTCGCTTTCTTACTGTTTATATACTTAAAGAACTTCTTGGGGTTCTTTTTACTCTCCTCCGCTATATGTCTCTCATGTTCTATTTTAGCTGCCCTGATTTCGTTTTTACATTTCTTATTACACTCTTTGTAATGCTTAAATGCTGCCAATGACCCCTCAGTCTTGTATTTTTTGAAGGCATTTTCTTTAGCACTAATATGCATTTTTATGTTGGAGTTTAGCCACCCAGGCTTTAGCTTTGCTCTTTTAAATGTATTTCCCTTTGGAATGCACTGGTTAAGTATGCTCTTGAAGCACTCCCATTTTTCCTCCGTGTTCTTTGTTCCCAGGGTTCTATCCCAATTGATATTTTCTAGCAGCGAGCGCAGTAACTTTTCTTACTGTGAGGCTGGTGTTCCCCCTTTTTTATAAATTTTTTTTAATAGTTATATAATTTCTGTCACAAAACACCAATTGTCATTCAATAAAGTGCATCAAATCACCCATTTCCTAGTATCTATTACATTTAGGTAATAAGCCCCCCATCATGTCTGGGAGGCCAACAAGGAGAGGCAGACGTTCCCATGCCACTATGAGGGGGCCAGCAGTGTCTGTGTTTATAGGCAAAGGTGGACGTGGTCCATCCTCAGGAAGGGCATGTTTGTCTCTGTTTAGTGATGTTGCCCATGCTATTCAGCCACAGAATGCAGAGGAGGTGGTGGACTGGCTTACTAAACCATCCTCCTTCTCCTCATCCTCTATCACCCAAGCTGACACTAGTTCGCAGTCCACCACAGCTGCCAGAGCGGCTTATTCTACCTCTTCATCCACAGCTACTCCTGCCATAGCCCCAGCATCATGCATGGATGAGTCAGCTGAATTCTTTAAAAAAAGCGTTAGCCACTTGCTTCTTGAGGATGCACAGGCATTACTTGATTCAGATATTGGTTCTAAGGTTGAGGAAGGGAGTAACGTGAGCCTACAGAGAGTGGAGAACACTGATAAACAACAAATTGACGATCATGTTCCCTCTTGAACTTGAACCTGCGTTTACTATAATTTGGCTTCTTCACAAAAGGCTTGCTCACTGTGGTGCAAAACTTTGTTTTTTCCATCCAAATTCTGCCAAAGAGAAACCAGAATTTATTCAAAAAATATCTAATCTTGTTTTGAGTGCACTAAATTGTGGCCTCATCAGGTTCTAAACACGGTACAAATATGCCACTTTACAGGCAGACTAAAGGCACCCCCAGGCACCATATTTATAGGAATTTTTCACTTTTATTGTTTTACTTTAAGCATCATTTAAATCACTGCACCTTTAAGAACAATTAAAAAAAAATACTTTTGTATCGATACATGTCCCTCAGGGCAGTACCCAGGCCACCATACTCTTTTTATAGGCAATAACTGTAACGCTCCTGCGTTTTTATATGGTGTGGATTTTCAGCTGCAGAAATAGTTCCACGTCAGCAGTCATGTAAGAGATATGCCGAGATACCATTCCCAACCTCAATGACTCATCATGTGTGGAAGGTCTTATTTCAGCCAGTAAATACACACAATTAGCAAGCTGGTTCTTAGAGTGACTTTATGCATGTGGTAACACAATGATGAAGGTTGAGGGATAGGTTGAGTGGAGGTGGTAGGTGATAGACACTTGAAGGTGAGACAGTAGCAGATGGATGCAGGAAGGTTTAGCAATGTTGTATGATAGCAGATGATAGAATAGCAGGTGGACATACAAAAGAGATCAACCCAGTGCAGAAAAGTAGCAGTAGTCTCAAGAGCTAGCAATCTAGTTTATGCAGATGTGATAAACAGTCTCTACTATGCAGAGCTAGATAGTGTAAGCTTAGTATAAGTTTATAGAGAATTCCCCTGCGGGGTACTTAGCACTATTAGCGATACAGCCGAAGGGTGGTTCAGGAGAGGCGGATGATCCAGTAGCGGGATACAGGGATCAGCGCAGCGAGGTTCCGTCAGCGAAGTAAGCTTGCAAGCATGGAAGCTTCAAGCAAGGTTAGCATCCAGATAAGGGTGTTTGAAAGAACACATGTGAGTGAGAACCGACGCCTTAAATAGCCATCTAGTCCGGCGCTGAGTGATGACAGCTCCAGTCTTAAAGGTGTATGCGCACCTTTCCAAAAGTAAATGGTAGGGCGCATACACTTGTGGAAAGTGTAATTTAGGGTACCAAAAGGTACCGGAACATTACAATACCCCCCCCCCCCCTTAAGGCCTGCTCCTGAAGGCCTCTGGAGCTGGTTTGTCTGGGTATCTCGCATGAAAATTGCGGATTAATCTAGGGGCATGTATGTCAGAGGTGTTTAGCCAGGTGTCGTCTTGGGGCCCATAGTTCTTCCATCTAACCAAGTAGTGAAGTCTTCTTCTGTAGATACGAGAATCCAGAATCTCTTTTATCTCGTATTCTTCTCCACCTTCAACTTGTACAGGAGGGGGAGGTGGAATATTAGGCCTTATTCCTTGGTCCGGAACATGGGGTTTTAGTAGCGACACATGGAAAATGGGATGGATTTTTAGGTCCATTGGCAATGTAAGCTGCACTGCAGCTTTTCCAATAAGTTTCTTGATTGGGAAAGGTCCCAAGAACAGAGGTCCAAGCTTTTTGCTAGGGATCTTCAGTCTCAAGTTTTTTGTTGAGAGCCAAACGAGGTCCCCGATAGTATACTGTGGAGAAGGTCTTCTACGAAGATCATAGTACTTCTTTTGTTGACTGTGAGCGTGTGCAATGGTAGTATTTAGTAAACCCAGAGAATCCTTTATTTGGGAAAGATAGTCTGAGGCTACTGGGTTATTTGAAGGAAGGATGCGTGAAGGGAGAATAGAGGGATGGAACCCATAGTTCAAGTAGAACGGACTCTGCTTGGTTGTACTGTGAGTTGCGTTGTTGTAGGCAAATTCTGCCAGGGGGAGAAGATCCAACCAATCATCCTGTTGGTAAGAAGTGTAACAACGTAAATACTGCTCGATGCATTGGTTGACTCTTTCAGTCTGTCCGTTGGTCTGCGGATGGTAAGGAGAAGTGAGCTTCCGCTCAATCCGTAGTATGTGACATAGTTCTTGCCAGAATTTAGAAATAAATTGGGATCCACGGTCAGACAAAAGAGTTTTTGGGATACCATGTAATCTGAAGACATGTTTCATCAGGAGTTCTGCCGTTTGTTTGGACGAAGGTAGTCTGCGAATAGCAATGAAATGTGCCATCTTTGTCAGATGGTCCACTGACACCAAGATGGTATTAAATCCTTTGGAAGGAGGCAATTCTACGATGAAGTCCAATGACAGAACCTCCCATGGAGTTTGGGGTATTGGTAGACTACATAGTAGACCGGATGGTCTCGTAGTGTCAATTTTGGACCTGGCACAGACATTGCATGAAGAGACGAATTTTTGTATAGATGTTTTCATGTCAGGCCACCAGAATTGCAGAGAAATCAAATTGAAAGTCTTTGTCATACCCATATGTCCTGCCATAGGCACATCATGCGATAATTCCAAGATCTTGGTGCGTAGGGTAGGTGGTATGTAAAGTTTGTCGTTGTAGTAGAGGAAGCCTTCTGCATCGGTAGTTAGTTGTGGTGGGGCTGAATCCAACCTTATACCATGCAGAACCTCTTCCTTCAAGGAACGGACAACTCCAATAATGCGTTTGTGAGGTATTATAGGAACGGAAGGAATTTCAAAGTAGTTTTCTTCAGTTAGTCGTGATAGTGCATCCGCCTTTTTGTTCTTATCTGCAGGTGTGTAGGTCACTAGGAAGTTAAACCTTAGAAAGAATAGTGACCATCGTACCTGTCGATGCGAGAGAGTTTTGCTAGTCTGAAGATATTGGAGGTTTTTATGGTCCGTGTATATAATTATTGGTAATTGGGTGCCTTCGAGTAAATGTCGCCAATTCTCCAGAGCCAATTTTATAGCAAGCAGTTCCTTCTCACCCACGGGGTAATTTATCTCGGGACTGCTCAGGGATTTAGAAAAAAAAGCGACTGGATGAAGTGGTGAAGTGGGGGTAGGTCGTTGGGAGAGTATTGCTCCTACTGCCAGGTTTGACGCATCTACCTCCAGAATGTATTGGAGGGATGGGTCTGGATGGCGTAATATGGGAGCGGAAGTAAACCTTGTCTTTAACAAGTGGAAAGCCTTATTTGCTTCTTCTGACCATTTAAATGGTATTTTTATGCTAGTGAGCTGTGTGAGGGGTCTCACAATAGCAGAAAAGTTTTTTATGAACTTCCTGTAGAAATTTGAAAATCCCAGGAATCGCTGTAGCGCCTTGCGTGTAGTTGGTGTAGGCCAATCCTGAATGCAGGATATTTTACTCATGTCCATCTCGATTCCTGTTTTGGATATGATGTAGCCTAGAAAGATTACCTCATCTTTATGGAACAAGCATTTCTTCAGCTTCACATAAAGATTATGTGCAAGCAATCTCGATAATACAAGTCTTACATGTCTTATGTGTTCAGACAGGGTCCGTGAATATATAAGTATATCGTCCAGATATACCACAACACAGACATCTAGTAAGTCTTTAAAAATATCGTTTATAAATCGTTGGAAAACTGCAGGGGCATTGCATAGGCCGAATGGCATCACAAGATATTCGAACAATCCGTATCTAGTTCTGAACGCAGTCTTCCACTCGTGTCCATCACGGATTCGAATGAGATTGTATGCTCCTTTCAGGTCTAATTTTGAAAAATAGGTAGCTCCACGCACCTGCTCAATGAGCTCAGGGATAAGCGGTAGAGGATAGCGATCTTTTATTGTGATAGCATTCAATTTCCTGTAGTCGATGATAGGTCTGAGACTTGAATCTTTATTGCGAACAAAAAAGAGTCCTGCTGCTGTGGAAGAAGTGGAAGGTCTAATAAAACCTTTTTCCAAGTTCTCATCCAAATAGGTTTTGAGATGGGCAAGTTCATCCTGTGAAAGAGGATAAACATGACCGAACGGCAATTTGCTATTTGGGAGTAGATCAATGCTACAATCATAGTCTCGATGAGGAGGTAATGCTTGAGCATTTTTCTCAAGAAAAACCTCAGAAAGATCCTGATAACATAGTGGTGCAATCTCATCTGTCACCACAGACAGAATCTTCCCGGAAAACGGGAGGTTACACGTTTCTTCGCAATAACAAGAAGGGAAGGTCAAGGACCGTTTCTTCCAATCTATGGTTGGTTGGTGTGTGTGCAACCAGGGAAGTCCCAACACAATGGGAAAGTGGGGTGATGGTATTAAATCGAAGGTAGAAGTCTCCCTATGAGACTCGTTAATAGTGACTAGAAGTGCTTGTGTCTGATCGGTGATCGGACCAGAGGATAACGGAACACCGGTAATAAGACTTACTGAGACAGGTTTGAGTTTAGAAATAATAGGAATTTTATTTAAAGCAGCAAAACATATATCCATATAATTTCCACAAGATCCTGTGTCAATCATGGCCTTAGTAGTAATCCTGTTCTGGTCCCACTGTAATGTCAAAAAAACAGAAATGTAGGGGTTAGTGAATGAAGTTGTCAATCCTCCTAGAGAGACATGTGAACACTCACCCTTCTTTTTGTTGACTAGGGGACAGACGTTTATCTTGTGATCCGGGGATGCACAGTACAAGCAGAGATTTTCATTTCGTCTTTTGGCTTTTTCCATAGTTGATAGCGGTGGGCGTATGGTTCCTACCTCCATAGGAACGGCCAGACTCTGAGAGGAAATGGATAATGGCATTCCCATCTTTTCAGCCTTTCTTTCTCGTAGTCTTCTATCTATGGTAATACTGAGTTGTATTAATGCATCCAGGGTTTTTGGCAGATCCGCTCTGGCGAGCTCGTCCTTAACGGCTTCTGATAGGCCAAGCCTAAATTGGGTTTTCAGAGATGCATCATTCCATTCTGAATCAAGGGTCCATCTCTTGAACTCTGCGACAAAGTCTTCCACAGGCCTCCTTCCTTGTTTCAAGGATCTTAACTGAAGATCAGCAGTACTCTGCCTATTGGGGTCATCAGTGAGCTCTGCCAGGAACAAGGCATAGGAGTTGAGAAGCTGGTCGTTTTTCTCAAAAAGAGAATCTGCCCAGGCTCGAGGATCGCTTGATAGGTAAGAAATAATAGTACAAACCTTAATGTGATCAGTAAGGTAGGTACGAGGTTTTAGCAAAAAAAGTAACTCACATGCGTTTTTAAATTCGCGAAGTTTTTTGCGATCGCCTGTAAATACCAAAGGGGGATTTATCTTGGGTTCAGGGGACTGAGCAGAGGTAAGTTGTGTCAGTCTAATTACCTGCTGCGACAGAGCCTGATTGTCTTCTTTTAATTCAGCAAGTGCGTGTATTAACGCAGATACTTGCTGTTTTAATTGTGTCACCTGAGTGGTTATTTCTGGAACTATTTCTGCTGAATCCATTTTTGGGTTCGTTCAATCTGTAACGCTCCTGCGTTTTTATATGGTGTGGATTTTCAGCTGCAGAAATAGTTCCACGTCAGCAGTCATGTAAGAGATATGCCGAGATACCATTCCCAACCTCAATGACTCATCATGTGTGGAAGGTCTTATTTCAGCCAGTAAATACACACAATTAGCAAGCTGGTTCTTAGAGTGACTTTATGCATGTGGTAACACAATGATGAAGGTTGAGGGATAGGTTGAGTGGAGGTGGTAGGTGATAGACACTTGAAGGTGAGACAGTAGCAGATGGATGCAGGAAGGTTTAGCAATGTTGTATGATAGCAGATGATAGAATAGCAGGTGGACATACAAAAGAGATCAACCCAGTGCAGAAAAGTAGCAGTAGTCTCAAGAGCTAGCAATCTAGTTTATGCAGATGTGATAAACAGTCTCTACTATGCAGAGCTAGATAGTGTAAGCTTAGTATAAGTTTATAGAGAATTCCCCTGCGAGGTACTTAGCACTATTAGCGATACAGCCGAAGGGTGGTTCAGGAGAGGCGGATGATCCAGTAGCGGGATACAGGGATCAGCGCAGCGAGGTTCCGTCAGCGAAGTAAGCTTGCAAGCATGGAAGCTTCAAGCAAGGTTAGCATCCAGATAAGGGTGTTTGAACGAACACATGTGAGTGAGAACCGACGCCTTAAATAGCCATCTAGTCCGGCGCTGAGTGATGACAGCTCCAGTCTTAAAGGTGTATGCGCACCTTTCCAAAAGTAAATGGTAGGACGCATACACTTGTGGAAAGTGTAATTTAGGGTACCAAAAGGTACCGGAACATTACAATAACTTGCATATAAGCCTTCAAAATGGGGACTTTTGATTTTTCAAGTATGGGCCCCATAAACTTTAATAGGGTTCCCTGTTCGGCTTCCAAATGTTTCCATGTGTGGGAGTTCTGGTGCAAACCAAATAGAGGGTGTTTGGCCCATCACTTCTGTTAATCCTGGACTTATTGCCCTTATGGGCCTACTGGCAATTATGGACTAAGGATACTTGCTGCCTCTTGCAGATTATTTCTCTGGACATTTCTCTCTAAAGGACTATGGACCCTCTGCTGTTATTCAGGTATATAATTGCCTTATGGGCACTAGAACTCCTTTATACATAAATATGTGTGAGAAGCTGCTTTACAAGGACTGTTCCTGTATGTTTGATTTTCTTCAGTAAAGTTACAGATAACTGTTAGTTGCCTGGTCTGAGGTCTCTCAAAGGGGTAGATGCACAGTGTATCAAAAGAACGGGGCTTGCAACACTACAAGGGGGCTGAGCTAGAGAAAGATGCAATACATGGGTCTAACATATTCTAACAAAGAGTAATGTCCAGTGGAAGTTAAAGTGTTGTTGGTAAGGCAGCCAATCAACCAGGAGACAGGTGACTGGCAGGGGTAACAGCTCCTCTGGTAGAAGATGGAGTTAGTTGCTTGACACCTCCACTATTGTCATGTTTCCTAATCTTTGGGACCAAACCCACAACACAGAGTGCCTAGGAACTCAGCCTGAAGCCATTGAAGAGAGATCTAGAGGGGCCCTTGGAGAAGAGAGCAAGCACGAAGGTTGGAGAAGCAAAGAGAGCATTTCTTGTATTCCATATCAACCATAGGTTTTTTTTCACTAGCAGAGAGGTGACATGAACAGCTGGATTGGTGGAGCCTGGTATAGGCTCAGAGGTACTTGCCTCAAAATGCTGCACACCTGGGAGTGGTGTCCTCTATGCTGAGGAGTGCTTAAGTGTCATCGGTGTAATGGATTAAGCATGGAGAGCAAGGAGTTAACCTGCCTGTCTGTGCAAGAATAGGGGAACCTGTTACCAGCAGCCCTTGTGGGGGTAGTGCAGTGCAGGTAGTATGGGTATTCTCTTTCCTCTCCCTGATTCTCCACCCCTGGGCTGTTTCTCTTCTTCTGGGGTCACCCGCCCGCACTCCAGGCCCCTCCTCTTCAATGGGTGCCCCCATGGAAAGCCGCTTTCCGTGGGAGCACCTGTGTGGGCTCGCTCCCAAGTACCGCTGCTGCGTCCATTGACACAGAAAACAGGACTCGGCCATGCCCCTTGCCTCCATGTCACAGCTTATGATTGACAGAAGTGGGAGACAATAGCTCCCACTGCTATCAATCTGTCCAATGAGGAGAGCAACAGCGGCAGGAGTCGCTGCTCACGTGAACATCGCTGGATTGGATCGGGCTCAGGAAAAAGGGGGGGGGGTCTGGGGGGGGGGGAGCTGCAGCACAGAAGGTTTTTCCCTTTAATGCATAGAATGCATTAAGGGGAAAAACCTTAAGGCTTTACAATCACAGTCTTCTCAGTCTTCACAGACCCTTTTATGTTAGCATTCTGGCAAAGGGCCCTATTACCAGTTTGCAACAGCAAAACCTACTTACAGGTATCGTGTGACCAACAAAAGATTTATGTGTATGTAAAGCTTAACAATAATGTTCTCTATTTGCTTACTTTTGGTCTGTGAAATATACCATTAAAAGCATTTTTATATTCACATCCATTTGATAAGTGAAAAAATACCAGTCGATCCTGCCAAAAATCTAGTGCTGTCCTGTGCACTTCGCAGTATTATCTCAAACAGTGTTTTCAGCCCTACCTGGTTCCTCCATGTGGACTACAGAACACCTCCCCTCTAGGTAAGGTGTTCTTTTTTCCTGACATACTTTCTGATCTACGGTGACATCACTGCTTCTCTGTTAATACAGCAGAGTGAGAGAACATTGTCACCCTAGGACAGGTGAAAAAGGAGCAAAAGTCTAAACAAAATGCAACAAATGCAGGGACCATATTTTAAGCCTGTAACCTGCCATATTATACATTTTTGTTTTTGACACTTTAATATGTCAGCACAGAGAACATTAACAGAGGATTCAAGATTTGATAATTTAAGAGTGCATCCCAGAGCTAAGAAAGCAACATTGTCAAGGTTGGACATTTTAGTGTACTTCTGTACACAATTTTTAGGCATGCTGGCACCATTAAATAAATATTTTTTCACAAATATTTTAACACATAGGTCTTAACTTTTGTGGTAAATTAGTGTTCTTGCACACCAAAACAAGAAGGAGAAATGACTGGAGATGTTTCAGAGTAGTTGTAGAGCCGCTGCAAGGTCACTAGGATCAGAATGGCTTAGAAAGATGTTGAATTCTTGATGAAAGTGGAAATCTCTGCAATAGGGCCTTTCGTTGTGACATTTCCAGTCTACTGCTTATGTCATAATTGTCATGGTGTAATACCTGAGAGAATTTAATTTTTAGCATCAATTGCCGAATGCTAAAGGCAATATGACCACAGACTAAAAGTGTCAACTTGTATGAGCTTTACTAGCTATAGAAGCATTGACCTAAATAGATGTTGGAGTACTAAAAGGCAGCCATCTGTGACTGTGTGTGGTACAAAAGGTTATCTACATTATAGGCCCAAGGCAACAGAGGGAGGAAAAAATTACAAATATTGATGTCACTATGTATGTGGGTAGTAGTACAGGTAGTGTTAAAGGTAATACATGTATCCGTATTATTAACCAATAACTAATATTCCAGTTTAATCATTGAGAGCACAAGCAAATGGGACACCATTTCCAGGCATGTTGGGAATGTAATTTTTTTATGCCGTTTTGATGGATTTAGCTCCGCTTTAAAGTGGAACTAAACCCTACTACAGTAAAACCTTGGTTTGAGAGTAACTTGGTTTGAGAGCGCTTTGCAAGACAAGCAAATTTTTTTAAAAAATTTTGACTTGATATACAAGTAGCGTCATGTCACAACTGGGTATAAAAGAGAAGAGAGGCGCCTCTAAGTGTAGCAATATGGTTACATTGAATGAAGGTTCAATATTTAGCAGCTCACATGGTTGATGATTAAAACAGGCACATCTAAGTATGCAGGCATCCGGGGTAAAGCTTTCCACATAGACCATCCTCTGCACAGCCATCTTCATCATCCCTTCCACGCTGCGCTCCACGAGCGATTCAAAGTCTTGCTTTCAGATCACTCTACTGCAGAGTAGTCTTCCCAATCACAATTGCAGACTGACATCGGTGAGAGCCAGTGGTTCAGCAGATGGTCTATGTGGACAGCTTTACCCTGGATGCCTGCATACTTAGATGTGCCTCTTTAATCATCAACCATGCGAGTGGCTAAATGTTGTACCTTCATTAAATGTCCCCATACTGCTACACTTAGAGGTGCCTCTCTTCTCTTTTATACTCTGTAGCTCCTGCTGGATTTTGCTTCTAATCCCCTTGTGGAGGCTGCCATTTGTGGATGGACATTTTATGATGACACAACATATCACATTGCTATAATCTTTTTATATGGACTATAAAGTGAAAGACTTATGAATAAATGGTTGTGGAACGGATCATCTGAGTTTCCATTATTTCTTATGGGAAAATTTGCTTTGATATAAGAGTGCTTTGGATTACAAGCATGTTTCCGGAACGAATTATGCTCGCAATCCAAGGTTTTACTGTATTTTTTTCAGATAAGGAAGCTGTCATCTTAGCCTCTGATTGATCTGCAACTGCCATTGTGCTGCTCATGTGATCAGTTATGACACCACCCATTTGATGGTTTGACAGTTTGGATAACAGCACAAACAAATGTCAGGAATGTTACTGGTTTTTGAAACTGTTAAATTGATGGGTTTAGTTCCATTTTGAAGTAGAAGTAAACCCTCCTATCATTTTCGCGCAAGGAAGCAGCCATCATGGCCATTATTTAATCTTCAACTATTGCTGTAAAGCTGATCATGTGATCAGTTATGACACCAGCTATTGGATTGTTTGACAGTTTGGTGGCGAGCCCAACCAATGTGCCAGTTACATTCCTGGCACGTGCCGAGAATGTAACTGTTATTTTAAACTGTAAAATCTATAGGTTTATTTCTGCTTTAAAGCGGAGTTCCACCCAAAAGTGGAACTTCCGCTTTAAATAGTCCTAACCCCCTGACATGCCACATTTGGCATGTCATTTTTTTTGGGGGGGGGGGAAGCGGGTACCTAGTTTTGACATGTACCCGCTCCCACTTCCGCTCGGAGCGCCGCGGCGCCCTGAGCGGAAGTTCTCCTCTCTCCCTCCCTCCCTGCAATCTTCTGGGACATGTCAGAGGTCCCAGAAGATTGCCGGCCAATCACGACGCATAGCGCAACTCGCGCATGCTCAGTGCGTACCCGACTGTGAAGCCGCAAACTGTCACAGCCGGGTACCCACATCAGCGATGCTGGCGCCACGGAGCAGAGAGGGAGAAGACCGCGCATCGCTGGACCGTGGGACAGGTGAGTGGGCGGTTAGGCTGGAACTCCGCTTTAAGTGACATGAGACTTCTTCTTTGGACACTTATGGAGGATTGATTTATATTGCATTTTATGAATGTTTATAACAGCACAAAAGCTTTTTACTTAAAGAGCACTGTATTTAACTGGAATATTCATTCTTTCTTAATAATATTTTTTTCACATTGGGGGTGGAGGGTTAATAAGGCTACTTAAAATTAGATTTATTTTTGATTGTTTTTAAGATATGTACATTTTAACGATACATAGTTCTTTTGCATATACATTATTAGAATATTTGGGTTTATTTTTATTTAATACATGTATCCTGTATTCTCAATCTTAAATGACATATCAAGGCTCCTGTATGATTCAATTCAGTTACTATAGTATTCACAAGTCTCCAAAAAGTAGAAGTAAAGTAAACAAAAAACCTTATTTACTGAGCAAAATCCTCCTTTTTTGTGTGTCACAGGCTCCCCCTCCCAGACACTGCAGCTCACAGTGGGAGGGTCTCAGTAATGGAGGCAGTGCTGTCAATCCATTAACCACTTGCCGACCTATACTGTATATATACGTTGGCAAGCTGGCTCTCCCAGGTAAAACCACGTTTCGGTACGTCATTTGCCTGGGAGGAGCTAGGGGGCGAGCGCGCTCCGCCGGCGGTGCGCTCCTGCCACCGATCATCAGCGGGGAAGCTGGTGCGTGTGTCAGGTGGCTCCGATTGCCGCCTGACACTCTCAATCTCTCCCCGCTGACAGAGAAGGACGGTCGGCTGATGTAAACACAGCCGTCCGTCCTTCTCCCTGGGATGATCACAGAGCCCATGTGATCCTGCTATATCGGATCGCATGTCTCTGTGTTCATCTCACAAGCCCAACCCCCCCACAGTTAGAATCACTCCCCCAGGCTTACATTTAACCTCTTGATCACCAACAATGTTAACCCCTTCCCTGCCAGTGTCATTAGTACAGTAACAGTGCATATTTTTAGTACTGATTACTGTAATAATGTCACTGGTACCCCCAAAAGTGTCAAAAAATGTCAGTTAGGGATCCGATCTGTCCACCTCAATGTCGTAGTCCAGCAAAAAATCGCAGACCACCGCCATTACTAGTAAAAAAAAAAAAACAATAAAAATGACATAAATCTTTCCCATAGTTATTAGCCGCAAAAACTTTTGCGCAAACCAATCAAAATACGCTGATTGTGATTTTTTTTACCAAAAATATGTAGCAGAAAACAAATTGGCCTAAAATGTTAAAACATTTTGATTTTTAATTTTTTTTGGCAATGTTATATAGCAGAATGTGAAAAATGTTGTTTTTTTTTTTTTATAGCGCAAAAAATAAAAATCACACAGGTGATCAAATACCACCAAAAGGAAGCTCTATTTGTGGGAAAAAAAGGTTGTCAATTTTATTTAGGTACAGCGTCGCACGACTGCTCAATTATCGGTTGAAGTAACGCAGGGCCGAATCGCAAAATAGGGCCTGGTCATTAAGGGGGAAAATCCTCCGGTCTGAAAGTGGTTAAGCAGTGGGCAGCACTAGGTCTAGGTCTTTTTTTTTTTTTCTTACCATTTGATATGTATTTTGAACAACAGAGCTGAATTTTTGGTGTAATTCTTGGTGTAATTAATTTTTTGTAATAATTTTTTGCACAAATATTTTCTTGTATTTTTTTGTAAATGTTCTGGTTGTTAGATTTGGGCATGCATGCGTGGCTTGGAACCATCCGCATTCTCTATCTATGGATTGTGGGCATTTATTCCCCTTCTTTTTCCTCCTTCTTCTTGAGATCCAAGCCTCTTTTCCTTTGTAGGCACTATTTTACATCCCCCCTTCCCAGTTGGGAAGATTGGGACCCCCATTTACCGGCCACGGTCAGGTTAGGATGGGCTGCAATTAGTGCCCTTTGAAAGTATAATTATACATTTTTATTTTTTATTCTATTTATATTTAAAGAAAAAAAAATTTATATATAATTTTTTCTTTGTATGTTTGCTTTCATGACCGAACAGAGAGATTTCCTGTTTGGTGGTCTTTTTCTGCCCCTCCAGTCTGGCACATGTAGGCCCTTGCACTTGGATACTTGACCAGTGGGGGGGCCATTAGCACATTGCTTGGCGTGGTTTGATTCAGTTCTGCCACGCTGCGCATCTGTCCTATACAGTGTCGGTGGCTGTTAGTCTCCTGTGTTCCTCCCCTTGAAAATCGGGTGATGACGGTGATGTCACTTCCGGTGTGCCGTGTGCGCCACTTCCGGTCCATGCGTGGGAACGCAGCTACTTCCGGGTAGCTCGAACCCGCGGGAGTGAAAGGAGGGCGTGGTCTCGCACCACGCTTAGCTCCTTAAACAGAGGACGCCAAGACCCACATTTGGTGCCATATCCCCACGCTCCTCCACATTACAGGAGGGAGCTAGGGGTTCAGCATTTAGGTGGCATATCATCTTGAGCCATTATGGATTTCCATTTGGATCAGCTTGAATCCGG